>NW_006790551.1:2559005-2594873 GCF_000442215.2 Lipotes vexillifer
CCCGCGTCCCCTGCATCGGCAGGCGGACTCCCAACCACTGTGCCACCAGGGAAGCCCCACCCCACAATTTTTAAAGTAGTTCTGTTTAGAGGGTGGGATTACAGGTGGCTTTGCAGTTTTTCTTTCTATAATTGCCTTAATTTGATTTTTTTATTTTTTCAGTGAGCTATACATTACACTCAGAAAAAAGTAATGCTTAAACAAACAAACCAAACCAAACAAAAACCCCACCACCTGTGATGTACATCTTACCCTCTGGGGTGTCCCAGATTCTACTCCTGTTTGCCACACAAATGTCTGTTAAACATTATAGGTTCTTATTCAGAGCGACCCGTGATAGAATTCAAGCCCCAACACTGATGAGATGGATGCCTTTGGTTGAGTCTTAATCTCTCTAATGTTCAGTTGGCTTATCTGTAGTGGAGCATAGGAAATCTATGTTAGAGGATTATTAGAGGAATCAGTGAGGTGCTGAAAATACACAGGCTGCCCTAACTTCCGTGAGGCCGAGGGAAGAGTCCTCATCTCATGTGTTAAACGGAATATGCTACTGCTCTTCACAGGCATACATTCATGTAGCAAGTGTACCTTCAAAACCAAAATTTAGGTATAAAGTTATGTCTTATAAGTATCTGAAAGTTGCTAAAATATCAGCAACTACTGAATTTAGTTATTATTGCATATGTACAGGTGTTCTGATGATGAGTTGGCCATGTCTATATGACTAATACATTTAAAATACATGTAATTAATAATTAATTAATTTTACATTATTCCATAAAATGTATTTTGCTTGTCTTTATTTCATGCTTATTTCTACAATGGTGACCACCTCATCTGTTGTTATAAAGAAGATTCTTACTTAACTTGTGTTCTATTGACAGCAAATACCTGAAGGATTAAAATTAATATGTAATTTTATTCAAAGTGTGCACAATTTGCATACATTTTCATTTTATTTTTTATTTTTATTTTTTTATTTTAACATCTTTATTGGAGTATAATTGCTTTACAAAGGTATGTTAGTTTCAGCTTCACAACAAAATGAATCAGTTATATATATACATATATCCCATATCTCTTCCCGCTTGCGTCTCCCTCCCTCCCACCCTCCGTATCCCACCTCTCCAGGCGGTCACAAAGCACCGAGCTGATCTCCCTGTGCTATGTGGCTGCTTCCCACTAGCTATCTACCTTACGTTTGTTAGTGTATATATGTCCATGCCACTCTCTCGCTTTGTCACAGTTTACCCTTCCCCCTCCCCATATCCTCAAGTCCATTCTCTAGTAAGTCTGTGTCTTTATTCCTGTTTCACCCCTAGGTTCTTCATGACATTTTTTTCTTAAATTCCATATATATGTGTTAGCATACGGTATTTGTCTCTCTCTTTCTGACTTACTTCACTCTGTATGACAGACTCTAGGTCTATCTACCTCATTACAAATAGCTCATTTTAATTTCTTTTTATGGCTGAGTAATATTCCATGGTATATATGTGCCACATCTTCTTTATCCATTCATCTGATGATGGACACTTAGGTTGTTTCCATCTCCGGGCTATTGTAAATAGAGCTGCAATGAACATTTTGGTACATGATTCTTTTTGAATTATGTTTTTCTCAGGGTATATGCCTAGTAGTGGGATTGCTGGGTCATATGGTAGTTCTATTTGTAGTAAAAGTACATTAGTGGAAATACAAAAAATGTGTTAGGTACTTTTATTTATATTTTTAAAAATTTATTTTTCTTCTAAGATATTTAAAGCAGATATTAAATTGAAAGGGAAATACAAATTATAACAACTAACATTTTTTAAATTATTTAAATATAGCTGAATTTTGAAAATACTTTGTAAATTTAATTCAATTATGTTAAATACTTTTATAAAAATAAAACCATTTGCAAATGGTTGCAAATGTCCATCAAGTTGCCAATGTAAGAATCAGTATCTTACTTGCATTCATGTGATACCTAGACCACAGGTTCTTAAATTTTTTGGTCTCAAGGCTCCTTTAAACTACTAAAAGTTGTTGAGGATTCCAAAAAGCCTTTGTTAATGTGGGTTATCAATATTTACATGTTAGAATTAATACTGGGAAGTTTTTAAAACACAGAATATGTAAGCACACATTCCATTAGCTTCCAGAGCAATGATGACATTACATTGTCTTGCAATCTCTAGAAAACTCCACTGTATACTTGAGAAAGCATGAGAATGGAAAAGGCACACAAAGTCTTAGTAGTATTAAGAAAAAAAATAGCTTGACCTGTAGACCCTGAAAGGGTCTCTGGGACTTCAGGGTTCCCCAGAACCACTGACCTATAACAACGTATTATAAATTTAAAAGTAATGTGAATCGCCTAATACTGCAACATGATCCTTGCTCCTCCAGGGCCACTGTTGCAAATACTCCGTGAATACCTTTGCATCCATGAATTGGAATCTGAAGAGAAGCAAGAAAATGGCCACTTGACATTACTACTAAATGATTCTTCATTATGCAAGGATTTATTGCATTAGAGCTATCTAATAGGAAGGCTAACAAGTTCATTTGCCTTTTCTCTTACTGAAGCACTTCCTTCACTTGCCCTGGGGACCTGAAGAGTGTTGGTTCCTAGAGCTGAGCCAACTCTCTTTGCCACATCCCGAGGGCTACTTTCTGGGCCTTCTCAGGCCTGGCCAGTGACTTTGCAGTATTCGCTAACTTGAAATTTCGTTCTCTTCGGGAACTCCCCCTTCCTCCTTCTGATGGCTATCCTAAACTCCTGGGGGGCTTATACAAAATACTGAGTGGGATCCTTAGGGGAGGAAAGTGGGTCCACTCTGGGCTCCTTCTGTAGCAGTCCCAACACCCACCCCAGGTCACCTGAGTCAGTCTAGTTCTTGGCATACCACCCATGGGTCTCGCTCCTGGAAATGGGGAAAGTTCATCTGCATACGGGTACCCATCCTGCTGCCACTCAGCACCTTGGGCTGGTGTTTCCTCCAAGACTGCAGCAGCACCCTCCCACCCACTTCTGCCGCTTGGTCCTTCACTTGGACTGCTGCAAACCTGCTCCCTCTCTTCCTTTCTGAGTTAGCTTCCTTACACTCAAAATCTTTTGGAGCCCATTCCAGCCCCACTTCAGGTGGGGCCAGCCTATAGCCTTCTCTTGCTCTTCTATGCTGTCGTCCTGCTGGCTTTCCCCATACAGACCTGAAAACGGCATGAGTTGTCTCTACTTTTGGATCCCCCAAGCATCAGAAAACATTTGGTCATGTTACCCTTTGCACAGGGTTTATTTCAGCATATAAGGGCACAGTACAAGGACTTCATGCTACATTTTCGTTTTCCTCACCTGCAAACTTTTCTCCCTCTTTTAGGCTCAAAGCTCTTCATCGGCATTAGTGGCAGGGCCGATGAAGTACCTGCTTTGCCTATTCATATCCCCTTTGTAAACCTCTCTAGTGTTACATCAGAGCCCAGGGTTTGCCCTAAAAAGCAAAGTTGCTTTTCTCTTTGCCTCTCTGCTCTGTTTCTTGCAAGTCCCCAGTGGAGCAAGTATAAGTTCCATGTTTCTGAGTCCGATGGGAGAGCAGCGCAGGAACTAATATTGAATTCCTTATTATTATTCTGCCACCTATACCTTACTCACTAGATTTTGCTAGTGTTAAAAGTTCAAATAATTACTTTTTATTCACGAACATAGATCAACAAAGGATCTTTTTTCTAAAGGATCCTTAGTAGTTTGGGGTACAGTCACTGAGGTCATTTTAACTATTCTTCCACCCTGGCAGGCACAGGAATGAGGTCCCTAGGGCCACGCCAAAGTAGGACGCCTGGACCGGGCTGTAGGGCTTGGTGCTTTAAGAAGCCCCGACATGGCTAAGGTTTCAGCCACCTGTTCTCTCTTCCAACCCAATATGGTCTCCCTACAAGCCTTCCCCAAGGCTTTTTCAAAGGCCATCTCACGTGCGCATCCCCCTAACGTTTAACACCGAGTATTACTTCAAAGGCTGGCAGCCCTGGAAAGGGAAGCATGACAATAAAAGAAATCCCAAGTGGAGAAAGGTTTGCTTTGGCAGCTGCTTAGTTGTTCTGTAAGTGGGGAGGCGCCTGCTCCAGTCTCTGCAGCTCACTTGCCCTCTCAGCTTATTACAGATGTTTTCTTTTGGTCCGGTTCTCTCCTGTCCCTTCCGGAGGCTCCACTTCTCACAGGCTTTTGTAAATTTCCGCGAGGCCTCAGCTGGTCCTGCCTCCATTGATCCCTTTATCTGCTGCCAACACGAGACGCTCTAAATCTTGCTCTGAGCCACGCTCAGGAGGGGAGAGGCTCAAATACTCAGGAGGTGGAGCCCACTGCTATTTAGTTCTGCGACTGATTTTAAGGCCACAGGGCTCAGGAGTGTGTTGAACAACCGTTCTAGCAGAAAGCCTGCCCCATCATGAGTTTCCTCAAGGAACCCCTTGTGGGTCTCCATCGAAATCCTGAACTTCCGCAAGACTATTATTATGTCTTTGTGCAGGGCTTGCAATTTTTTGTTTTTTAAGCACCCTGCAAACCAAGCCAATCACAGACTGAATTCACCCCGCTGATCACCAATTTAGGACCTAACTGACTTGCCTGAACTAGGAATGCTTGACCCTATTGAAATAATTTTGACCTTCTCTTGCAGTGTTTGTTTATTTACAATGCTTTTGAAAAGGCCTGAACCCTGAAGCCCAGAAATCCATCCACACAGCCCCCAGGATAAGGGCTTGGACATCCACGACATCCTGGGGGCGTCTGTCCTTCAGGTAAACTTGGAGATCTGGCCAAGTTAAGTACTGAGTCCTTCTCTTGATGAAATGGGGCCCACGCAATCCCCTTATTTCCCTGAAGACCATGCAACAAACTTCCTACTGGGTGGTTCTTTTGCTGTCACTACCATGAAGTGGGTTCATCGGTTGGGGATGGGAAAACACAGATGCGCTTTGTTGTTTTGGGTTCTGTCCGGAGGCTGCTTCTCCCTCCAGAGAGCTCCCTAGGCCTGCTTTCAATGGCTGCTGCCTTTCCCTTTCCCCACTACCTTTTCCTCACACCATGAAAGGTCAGAGCAGCTGGACAAACACCACGTGCCCAAGTTAAAGTAACAAAGACCTTTTCTGGGGCCTCGAGCTTATTGATGATAAGAGATTGCTTCCTAAAAGAAAACAATCCCTCACAGTCTAAGCCACCTGCTAAAAAACACTTCCCGGTCTGTCTGATATCATCGGAGAACAAAACCTGGAATTGAGCGTTCTGTAAATTGCTTTGAATTGGTTAGGAAGTAAATTGTTCTAGTATTCTTTTCTGCTTGCCCTGAGCTAGCTCAAAAAGTAATAGAGTGATAGGTGACCCATGTGAAGCTCTACCCATGTAGATTACACCAAGACATGGGCCAGTAGGGTAATTTCCAAGAGACCCAATGTGTGTGTTTAAAGAAGAAAAAAAAAACCCCAAAACTGGAAATATAATGAGACAGTGAAAATTGTACTCACCAAACTCCTCTCAGAGAAAAAAGTGCTGTATATGGTTCAAAGGCATAAAGTTCTTGTATAGCCACCCAGGTTGGGAATTAGAACCTCTACGAGGTATCTTTATAAATAGGATAAAAATAGTTGGCCAGAAAACCACCTTCTAAGGAAGACAAAGGCAATTAATTACTACCAAGCTTTTGTTTTCCTTAGTGAAGTGCAGCCAGGGCATATGTGCTGGGTCAGCAGAGGAGATGCTGAGTCCTGCAACCCATGTCCTCCTTCTCTGCCAGATGCCAGAGCATCTCCCTCAACCAGTGAACTGAACAGTCTATTTTTTAAATATTAGTTGAAGGAGTGCCAAAATGTTAGCTTGCCAAGAGACCCACACATTTGGCTAAGACCCTGGCCCTGAGAAGCCTGCCATCTTGGAGCTCCAACGGTTCATACCGTGGAGACAGCACTGTTCCTCTGGACAGTTTTTTAACTAGGTGATTCAAGTGTGTCCTGGTTCCAGACTTACCTCTCAGGAAGTGGGTGTAGGTGGGGAGCTCTCAAGGAAAATCTATACTTTAGGGATAAAATAGGAAGCAGGACACCTGTGCAGTCGCTCAGCCAATTTTCACTGGGCAACGAGGGTAAAGTTACTAAACTCCCTAGTTCTCTTACCCCAGGCATCGTCCCATTTCAGCCAAGACCCACCTGAGATGAGTTGGCTCCACATAGAGAGTCTCTGGGCCCCAAACCTAAAGCTCCCCCACACCCTCATAGAAATTAAGAAGGCAGACAGCTATGGATGAACAGCTGAGGTGAAGGAAAATTGGCCTAGGGAATGAAATCATTTCTCAACGAGGCTGGCGAGGCATCTGGGCCCTGGATAAGGCACTCTGTTGACAGCCTAAATGTGACTAACCTCCCTTGTGCCCAGTTATTTGCTTGAGGTCCCTTGACCTACAATAAAGCCTCTAAACCTACTGAATCTGTCTTTACAACAAATTCAAGTTGGAATTCATGAATTCTGCCCCATGTCATTTCCCACTCCTATGTCCAAGCACCTAGCTCTACAGCTGTAACTATTTATATATCCATCCTCTCTGTTAACATGGATGTGTCATTCGTTTGCTCTCCCCCCCACCCCGGGAAAGGATAAACTCCTTCCTGAAAGCCTGGTCTCAGAGCAGAACTCCATGCACAATGACAGCAAGTGCTAGGAGCTTATATTCACCACAAACATGGCCTGGCAATCCTCTGCCTCCCCACAGCCAACCCCAGGCCCCGTCTACAGTAAGGGATCCTCTTGGGCTTTGCTCAGATTTTTCACTAAGATGAAAAGCCAATTCAGGGTATTACAGTTGGTCTTTGGTTAGGCAAAAAAAAAGACATTTTGCCAAAATTAAAATGGAACATTTGGAGTCAATCTTCAATATTTTTTAAATGAGAGAGTGTTGCATGTGCACATGCCTGTGTGTGTGTGTGTGTGTGTGTATGTGTGTGTGTGTGCTGGGTCTCAATTAGTGTCACTAGTTCCTCAGATGTTCTTGAACACCAGATAAATATAAGAGAAAGTATCTTGATTTGGTCTGCATATGGGGTTGGGATTCTTCAATCTAAAGAAGTGAAGTCTGAGGGACAGTAGCCTGAAGAAAGTCACTATTAAGTTTACAAAAAAGCTTTTCAAAATGGCTTAAAGACTTAAATATAAGACATGACACCATAAAACTCCTAGGAGAGAACATAGGCAAACATTCTCTGACATATGTTGTAACAATATTTTATTAGATCAGTCTCCCAAGGCAAAAGAAATAAAAGCAAAGATAAACAAATGGGACCTAGGCAAATTTATAAGCTTTTGCACAGCAAAGGAAACCATAAACAAAATGAAAAGACAACTTAAAAGATTGGGAGAAAATATTTGCAAATGATGTGACCAACAAGGGCTCTTTTTCTAAAATATACAAACAGCTCATACAACTTAATATCAAAAAAGCATACAACCCAATCAAAAAATGGGCAGAAGACCAAAACAGACATTTCTCCAAAGAAGACATACAGATGGCCAACAGGCCCATGAAAAGATGCTCAACATCGCTAATTATCAGAGAAATGGAAATCAAAACTTCAGTTAGGTATCACCTCACACTGGTCAAAATGACTATCATCAAAAAATCTTCAAATTATAAATGCTGGAGAAGGAATGGAGAAAAGGGAACCCTCCTACACTGTTGGTGGGAATGTAAATTGGTGCAGCCACTATGGATAACAGTATGGAGGTTCCTTAAAAAACTAAAATTAGAGCTACCGTATGATCCAGCAATCCCACTCCTGGGCATATACCCATAAAAGGCGAAAATTCTAATTTGAAAAGATACATGCATCCCAGTGCTCGTTGCAGCACTATAGCACTATAGCCAAGACATGGAAGCAACCTAAATAAGTGTCCATCAACAGGTGAATGGATAAGGAAGATATGGTATATATATACAATGGAATATTACTCAGCCATAAAAAGGAATGAAATAATGCCATGTGCAGCAACACGGATGGACCTAGAGATTGTCATACTGAGTGAAGTAAGTCAGACAGAGAAAGACAAATATAATATGATATCACTTATATGTGGAATTTAAAAAATACTACAAATGGACTTATTTACAAAACAGAAACAGACTCACAGACATAGAAAACAAACTTATGGTTACCAGAGGTGAAAGGGGAGTGGCGTGGATAAATTAGGATTGTGGGATTAACAGATACACACTACTATATATAAAATAGGTAAACAACAAGGATTTACTGTTTAGCACAGGGAACTATATTCAATATCTTGCTTTTAAAAAAGGAGAAACAGTTTAAAGTGCTGCATGAGAGCTTTCTTTATCAATGAAAATCATTCAATATTGAAATGGATTACACCAAGGGATGATATGGAATCTTCTCTAAGGGTTACTAAAATAAAACTTGTCAGTTACTAGGTAGTTTAGCACTGGTCCTAACGGAAGGAAGAAGGGACATATTCTCCCCTATTTTCAGTTGAGTTTAAAAATCCCAACAATGATTCTCTAGCTTTAACATAGTTATCTGTTACGCATTTGTAACCAAGTACAACCTGATTATACTAGAAGAGCTTTCTTAATAATACAATATTTATGAGGATAGCTAGTGTGGACTAGTAAGAAAAAGAATTTTAAAATGTATATGTAATTTGTGTGTAATCATTTAACTGGGATCACATTTTTAAAACCAACCACACATCAAAGAAAGTTTGGGAGAAAACTATATCTCAGCATCTTTTAGACACCTGAAAATAACCATCTACATTTTTTTAAATCTACATTTTAAAGCTGTACCTCTTTCATCCCTTCATTTCTAGTCTGTAGTCATACTCTGTAGGAAGAGACATGGCTGTGACAACAGCCCTTGCCATGTCCTGAAGGGCTTATCTGCCCTGCTTTGCCTCTGCATTAAAAATAAACCTGAGGGGAGTTCCCTGGTGGCCTAGTGGTTAGGATTCCGGGCTTTCACTGCCCGGGGCCTGGGTTCATTTGCTGGTTGGGGAACTGAGATCCTGCCAGTCGTGCAGAGAAGCCAAAAAATTAAAAACAAACAAACAAAACAAAACAAAAAACCCAACAACCTGAGGATTCATTAGTATTTAATATATGATAAAAGTAGATTGTTCAATACATGATCTTGAGAAAATTGGTTAGCTCTTTGAAAAAAGAATGAAGTTAGATCCTTACTTACTTCAACGTATAATCCAAAATAAATTCCAAATAAATTAAGTGTCCAAAATAAAAACAAAAGAACTGGCTAATCACTCTTTGGATGGAGAAATCTATTATAACCAAAGCAACCAAGGTGAAAAATGTTATTAAAAAGATTAGTAAAATTCACAATCTAAATGTTAAAAACTTTTGTTGATTAAATATGCACACATGCAAAACAACAGATAAATTATATTCTAGGGGAAAATCTTTGAAGCATTTGTGAAAAACGGTTATTATTAAAATATAAAACTGCTCTTTCAGATTAATAAGGAAAGGAGGAAATCATCAATAGAAAAATGGGCATAGAACGTAAAAGAGAAATTCTAAGGAAAAAAGGCAAATACTAGGGGCTTCCCTGGTGGCGCAGTGGTTAAGAATCCGCCTGCCAATGAAAGGGAACATGGGTTTGAGCCCTGGTCTGGGAAGATCTCACATGCTGCGGAGCAACTAAGCCCGTGCGCCACAACTACTGAGCCTGCGCTCTAGAGACCGTGAGCTACAACTACTGAAGCCCGTGCCCCTAGAGCCTGTGCTCAGCAACAAGAGAAACCACCGCAATGAGAAGCCCGCGCACCACAACGAAGAGTAGCTCCCGAAAATACCCAATGAGAAACCAGATCAACAAAGAAGCGTTTATTCCTTGTAAAGAAACTGATTCCCCAAATTTAAGATACACATCAACTCTTGGAGGAGATTTCTCAGGCAAGAAAGCAGGTAAATATCTCATTCTTTTCCTCCCCTTCTGAAGTATTGTTTCAGGTTTTCCTAGTAGATATTATTTTTCATAAGTAACTTCATCTGACAGACAACAAGCATATTCTTCTTTGTTTGTTAGGGTCAGGAGGCTGCAGCATCCGATTGTATCATCCTGGTAAAAGGACTCTCTAAAGCCACTTGCAACCACTTATTGTTATAAGATCTTTTTTTTTTTTTTTTAAACTATTAATTAATTTTATTTATTTATTTATTTTGCGGTACGCGGGCCTCTTACTGTTGTAGCCTCTCTCGCCGCGGAGCACAGGCTCCGAACGCGCAGGCTCAGCAGCCATGGCTCACACGCCCAGCCGCTCCGCGGCATGTGGGATCTTCCCGGACCGGGGCACGAACCCGTGTCCCCTGCATCGGCAGGCGGACCCTCAAGCACTGCGCCACCAGGGAAGCCCTGTTATAAGATCTTGATTTGTAGGGCACAGGAGTACAATGGACAAAGAATAAACACAGGATGTGTATTCTTCACTCTGAATTGTTTAGTGTTAAAATAGCACACTGAGTAACAGCCGCTGGTGCCACTGTAACAGGCATTTACACATGTACGTTGTGCCCCATTTTCAGGTCTATGAGAAATCGGCAACCAAAGGAGGTCTAGACCTGGGTACCTTCTCTTTGCTGGGTTTTAGGGAGAGCTGAGGCTGAGTTCTGTGGAGTGTTGTATGGGACTCCTGAAGTCAGAGTTAAACATTTCTAGCATACATGGTTAAAAAAATTATAGTCACAATAACAACCTGAATTTGTTTAAGGCGGCGGCATGCTAAAAAAAGATCAGAGGTTCGGGAATTAGACTTAGTTCAGATCCTTGCTTTGTTTCTTATTAGAGGTGTGCCTTAACCTCAATGAATTTCAAGCTCCTAGCTGTAAAACTGGAATAAAATTATGCATGAAAAAAATTCATATAGTGCATAGAGCTTTATGTTGTATTTTCAATCACAATCTCATTTGATCTTTGCAATTGTTCCACAAAGAAGATATTATTATCCCTAATTTACAGTTGAGGAGCCTGATGCTCAGAAATTGAAATGTCTTAATCAGCTCATACAACTCAATAACAAAAAAAAACCAAACAACCCAATCAAAAAATGGGCAGAAAACCTAAATAGATATTTCTCCAAAGAAAACATACAGATGGCCAACAGGCCCTTGAAAAGATGCTCAACATTGCTAACTATTAGAGAAATGTAAATCAAAACTACAGTGAGGTATCACCTCACACCAGTCAGAATGGTCATCATTAAAAAGTCTGTAGAGGGTGTGGAGAAAAGGGAACCCTCCTACACTGTTGGTGGGAATGTAAATTGGTACAGCCACTATGGAGAACAGTATGGAGGTTCCTTAGAAAACTAAAAATAGAACTGCCATACGAGCCAGCAATCTTACTCCTGGGCATATATCTGGAGAAAAACATAATTCAAAAAGATACAGGCACCCCTATGTTCATGGCAGCACTGTTTACAATAGCGAAGACATGGGAACAACCTAAATGTCCATCTATAGAGGAATGGATAAAGAAGATGTGGCAAATATATACAATAAAATACTACTCAGCTGTAAAAATAGAATGAAATAATGCCATTTGCAGCAACATGGATGGACCTAGAGATTATCATACTAAGTAAAGTGAGTCAGAAAGAGAAAGACAAATATCATATGATATCACTTATATGTGGAATCTAAAATATGAGGCAAGTGAACTTATCTACAAAACAGAAACAGACTCACAAACATAGAGAACAGACTTGTGGTTGCCAAGGGGTAGGGAGAGGGGGGAGGGATGGAGTGGGAGTTTGGGATTAGCAGATGCAAAGTAGTGTATACAGAATGGATAAACAACAAGTTCTTATTGTATAGCACAGGGAACTATATTCAATATCCTGTAATAAATCATAATGGAAAAGAATATGAAAAGGAATATATATATGTATATATATATATAACTGAGTCACTTTGCTGTACAGAAGAAATTAACACAACATTGTAAATCAACTATGCTTCAATAAAATAAAATTTTTTAAAAAGGGGAAATTGAAATGTCCTAAATCACATAGGATAAGGACAGGTATCTTCTGATTTGTAGCCCTGTGCTCTTTCCGCAAAACACACAAAATACATTCTAACCAACTAGCAATAAAGAAAATGAGTTGAAAAGAAGATGGGCAAAATGCAGCTGTTTGTCAGTAGCCCAAGCAGTGCTCCTATTTTTGAGTTAGTTTGTAGGTCCAGTCTGTGTGGCCAATCACTTTTTCCCCCTGGGCTGCAAAGCAGTGCAAATGGAGCCATCCTTGGAAGTATCCCAGGAAACAGGAGTTAGCTGGCTCTGAATAAGGCCTCTCTTTTCTTGATCCCAGCATCAGGTCAGCCACGGCTGAGCTGAGAAAGTGGCAGGTGACCATGAAGGTGGCCCTCTGTTTACAGAAGTGAACTCAATCTAAGTTGGCCAAGTCAATTAGGAATTTGATTCTACCTATAGGAAGAGGATTTTACACATCAGCACTCATCAGTGGAAGATGATCTCAATTAACTTGTATTGCAAAAATTGATTATAATGTAAGACCAAGGTTTCAGTCTGAGCCACCATGAAAGCTCAACAAAGTAAGAGCTAATTCCACAAAACGCATTTTACCTTTTTACACTCGTGGGTAGTTTCATGACGTTAGTCTGGATCATTAGCTCATTTTATTACCTGTAGGGTCTTTTCAGCCTCCACTGGGTCCTTTCCCTGCCAAATTCAGCCTGGCATTATAATTCAGGAGTTTTGAGAAACATGAAACTTATGGTCTGGGATTTTTCTAGCTATATAATGCAATGCTCTCAATTTCATTAAAAAAAAAAAACTGCTTCAAAATAACTTTGGGAGATAAACTTTTTGATGTGAGACCACATTAATGCTGATTTCTTCACAGGATCAAATGTCTATGCCTCAAGTCTAAAAGTTCCCTTCTAGATACAATTCTCTTGATAGCATCATAATTAAAAGCTTAAACTCCAAAGTAAGACAGAACTGGGTTTTCATCTCAGTTCCAACTGTGGGATCTCAGGTGAACTATTTATGCTCAGTTTCCTCATCTGTAAAATGGTGACAGTGATTGCACTTACCTCATAGAATTACTATGAGGAATTAGAATGAAATAATATTTGCAACATACTTAGTAACTCCTGAAAAATAGTTATCATTCAAGAACCTTACTGCTATCCTTATTCCTCAAGTATTTATTCCCTGCGACGTGGCAGATACTGCGCTCACCCCCAAGGTTGCAGCAGCAAAAGATGGTTCTCCTCAGGAGGCCAAGGTGACCAGTGCCTGATGCATAGCAACTGCTGAAGAGCAGTCAGCTTTTGATAGCAGTAAAACAAGTCCACGAGGGGCACTACAGGAGACCCCAACTCTAAGCAGAGGTCCTAGTCACAAAGCAAGCTCCCACCTAGAAAGGTCAACTGATCTGGAGCAATAGCCTTAATTTATAAAAAGTTCCAACTACTGAATTTTAAAAAGACAACAAAGCAACAGAAAAAGTGTCAAGGACAGAAAATTCACAGAAAGAAATACAAATAATGAAACAAATAATGCATAAAGATGATTTGAAAATGAGATTCCTATGCTTTCTACTCTCTGTGGACACGTATTACTTTGATTATGATTTTTATGTTACAAAAGGCTCCACAGAACTAGGACTTAAAATATCTATAAAGGAAGCATTCGCCTTTCTCCTCTACAGCCCCCCAGTTACAAGCATGTGTTGGAATTTTGTCAAGATTTTGCTGCAAAAGAAAAGGCCCATTGTGATCATTTCAAAGAGTAAGTCTTGGCAGGACATGTTGTAGGTAAAGAGAATGTTAAATCATCATTGTTAAACAAGGAAGAGAAAGAAAAGAAGTTTTGATTATTGGTCACAAGAGTCTTGACTGATAGCCAAGTGGGGGACAACTGGTTCTCAGAATAAGTGCTAATTCCATTAAAGTTTATCAGAAAATCACTCATGCATTTTTTTCATTTCCTCCCAGAATGAGGCTGCAAATTAAGTTAGACCCAGAAAGTGTTTGAGATCATTTTTCTTTCACATCTTTCAGTCCTCCTTGTCTTCCAATAGTTCTTACTTCTATGAGGGGCTCCCTTTCTGGGGAGTTACCTGATCCAGAATCCTGGACATTAACCTCTCCCTTGCATTTTCAGGTCAAATCACCAAGTCCTTGGTCCTATCTCTTAGATAAATCTCTCAACTCAGTGCCCTCCTTTCCAAAGCCACCATCACTACTTTCACTGAGGCCCATGTATTCCTGGGATAACTTCCTATTTCGTCTCTAAGCACCTGAGTCAAAACTCACTGGTTTTTTATTACCAAAAGATATTGCTGACACTTACATATTTCCTGATTCCCCAAGGACAGTGACTTTTACTTTACACTTTGATCACATTTATATGATTTAATATTATTTTTTCATGAGTTCTTTTTAAAGATGGCTACTATAATCAGGAGAAAATTATGTTTTAAATCTGATAAGTCAAGGTTAACCTATAAAAGGGTATCAAAGTCATCAAATCATCAACGAGTTTGATGTTATTAAATATAGTGTGTATATATTATAAGAGTACTGAAAGAACTGTTAGAAATTTAATTGAGGATTTTCTGTTTAGAGTAAAAAAATAAAGGATCCTGTTGTGCCCAAATAGCCTCTCTCTCACAGTTAGAGGGACCATATTTCCTAAGTGGTCAAAGACAATTCTAGTTCTAGTTCATGCCTGTTGTCCTGGAATAATCATTATTTATCCAGCTTGGGCAATAAATTTTATGGTTACTATATTTAGAATGGATATCTCATGCAATTTCCCCCCTTTTTTCTTATAAAAGGAGTCCTTTATTTGGAAAGTACCCATCACAGGGGATTCCAGTAGGGATGAACCCACATGGTTACTCTCCCAGCTCTCATCCTCCTAGATAGACACATGCCTCCAGCTTGGCCAGTTAGAATAGCCCATCTCTTGGACCTCAGTTTAGGGAAAAGCATATGACCCATGCCAGTCAATCAGAGTCCTTCCTGAAAAGTTTTACAGGCACTTTCTGAAAAACTTCTCCTTTATCCAGGTTTGCTCAGTTGGTTGGATATGAGCATTGGGGTTCCAGAGACTACTTAGCCTGCCATGTGGAAAAAGCCTGTCTCAAAGTGAGAGCGCCACAAGGACATCACTGAGTACACTTCAAGTCAGCTGCATTCCAGACTCCCCAACTCAATAAGACATGACTTTTAAAAAATCAGTTAAAATAGTTTTAATTAATATGCCCTCTCTCCAGCTCCCCTTACAGTGTATAACATGGACCCCAAATGAAATTGAACATTATATGGAATCCCGTAAAGGCAGAGGCTTCCATTCTTGAGATTTCTTTAATGGAAAATAGAACATTAGTTAAAGCACTTAATAATACTTATTAACTAAAAGTAAATTATTGTTACAGTTATAACCTCAAGGGAATAAACAGAGAATTTGAGGTGCAGCTCTTGCAAAATAAAAGGGAAGTCTCAGAGGAAGAGCAGTGTACTCATTGTATATTAATGGCTCTTTCTGAGATAAGAATCTGCTGTAAGCACATGATTCCTGGTTATATGTGGCTTATCTGCCGGATGTTGTCTAATTCTCACCCTCTTTCTGACCCCATCCCTAGCCGCCACAGATTCAGGAGTTGGTGTGCAAAGAGTCTCTGCAAGAAGGTGAGACGGCTGTTTTGCACATCACTTGGTAATTTTTAAGAGCTGAAAATGTAATTACTTTTATGCCACCTCAAAATATCCCCAAGTGAAAACACTTGCATCAAAGCAGCAGCTTCAGTGCCAGGTATCTGCTGCCTCTTTCGTCTGGCCTTGCCCCCTTAATTTAGTTTCCATCCAGACTCCAGAGGGATTTTTATGAGATGATAATCTGATCTAATCATGACCTTAGTTAAAGTTCCTCTAGCTCCTGTTTTCCTTTCTCCCACCCCATCCCCACATGGCTTCCCAGCTCCACTTATATCAAACTATACACAAGTCCACGGATGCCCACGTGACTCATGACTCCATGCCTCTGCAAACCCTTCCCCTGCTTGAAGGTTTTTCTCTCCCATCCTGCCTGATGGGATGACCTCATCTTGGGTCATCTCCTCTGAGAAATACTACCGTGTCTCCCCAGAGAGGGTTAGTTAGGCATTTCCTGCTCTGGACTCTGTGCCGATCCTCTAATATTACACTTACTCCTTCGGTGGGATTACTTGCTCTCCTATTTGTCTCTCTTGCTAGGCTGTGGATCCCTCAAGGGCAGAGGATATGTCTTCTTTATCTTTGTAGCCTTTGAACTTGGCATATTACATTGCATGGCAATTGTTCAATAAATGTTGAATGAGTGAACAAATAAATGAATGTGTGGGTGAATAAACGAGTAATAAATTAAGCATAAGAAGTCAACCATAATAGGATGATTACACTGGGTCTGTCTCATGGCTACACATTTTCTAATTTGTTCATGTGAAATTTGAAGTTGTTATTTTCCTGCCTTCCCCACAGGAAGAAGGGACATTTGTACTGATCTTTAGGGTTTGGGAATAAAGTTCTGTTCATCCTAGTTGTACTTCAGTGGCATGACAGTTCATTTGCCAGAAGTTTAAGGACTCCAATCTGATTCAGACGAGATGTTTCCTGGATATTAAATTAGATAATACATGTAAAGCACAGTGTACGGCACAAGCAGGCATTAAAAATATTACCTATTGTTATCATCATCACCGTCACCATCAACATCAACAGCAGCAGCAGCAGCCTTGAAGAGTCATGTTGTTGGATAAATAGCAGCAGAGCATAGAGGTTAGAGAGCACAGGGTTTGGAGTCAGGGGGAGGGGGTGTGGGGGAGGGGTGGATTGAGAGTTTGGGATTAGCAGATGCAAACTGGTGTAAATAGAATAGATAAACAACAAGGCCCTACTGTATAGCACAGGGAACTATATTCAATATCCTGTGATAAACCATAATGGAAAAGAATATGAAAAAAAGAATATATATATATATAACTGAATCACTTTGCTGTACAGCAGAAATTAACATAAAATTGTAAATCAACTGTACTTCAATAAAATAAAATTATAAAAATATAATAACTAACTAAATAAAAAGTATCTTAATGATTTCTGAGTCTAAACTGCCTAATCTGTAAAATGAAGATGTATTCATTTAAGGAGTATATATGGATTGATTTCTGTGTGCCAAGAATTGTTCTAGGTGCCTGGGATCCACAGTAGATAAAACAAAGATCCATACCCACGTGGGGTTTACACTATCAAAATAAAATCTATCAGAATAAATAAAATGTATCTTAAATAAAATTTTTGTGGTGATAAGTGCCATGACTGAAAGAAAAGACAGGATGTGGGTGGGGAGTGGGAGAGGACTGCATTTTAAATAGAGTGGCCAGTCAGTGTTCATTGCAGCACTGTTTACAATAGCCAAGACATGGAAGCAACCTAAATGTCCGTCGACAGAGGAATGGATAAAGAAGATGTGGTACATATATACAATGGAATATTACTTGGCCGTTAAAAAGAATGAAATAAAGCCATGTGCAGCAACATGCATGGACGTAGAGATTGTCATACTGAATGAAGTAAGTCAGACAGAGAGAGACAAATATCATATGATATCACTTATATGAGGAATCTATAAATAAACTGATGGAAATGAAACTTATTTACAGAACAGAAACAGACTCACAGACTTAGAGAACGAACTTATGGTTACCAGAGGGGAAGGGGGAGGAGGGATACTTAGGGAGTTTGGGATTGACATATACAGGCTACTATATTTAAAATACATAGGGCATTTTCGTTGCTCCCTAGAAACTGCAGCTCAGCAAGCAAGCTGCTGCTGACAAAAAAACTCGAGCCCTGAACCAAGATGGCGGAGTAGAAGGACATGCTCTCACTCCCGCTTGTGAGAACACCAGAATCACAACTAGCTGCTGGACAATCATCGATAGGAAGACACTGGAACTCACCATAAATGATACCTCACATCCAAAGACAAAGGAGAAGCCACAATGAGATGGTAGGAGGGGGCGCAATCACAGTAAAATCAAATCCCATAACTGCTGGGTGGGTGACTCACAGACTGGAGAACACTTATACCACAGAAGTCGACCCACTGGAGTGAAGGTTCTGAGCCCCACGTCAGGCTTTCCAACCTGGGGGTCCAGCAAAGGGAGGAAGAAATCCTAGAGAATCAGACTTTGAAGGCTAGTAGGATTTGATTGCAGGACTTTGACAAGATTGGGGGAAACAGAGACTCCACTCTTGGAGGGCACACACAAAGTAGTGTGTGCATCGGGACCCAGGGGAAGGAGTAGTGACCCCAGGGGAGACTGAAACAGACCTACCTGCTAGTGTTGGAGGGTCTCCTGCAGAGGTGGGGGGTGGCGGTGGCTCACCATGGGGACAAAGACACTGGCAGCAGAAGTTCTGGGAAATACTCCTTGGCGGGAGCCCTCCCAGAGTCTGTCATTAGCACCATGAAAGAGCCCAGGTAGGCTCCAGTATTGTGTTGCCTCAGGCCAAACAACCAACAGGAAGGGAACCCAGCCCCCCCCCCCATCAGCAGTCAAGCGGATTAAAGCTTTACTAGCTCTGCCCACCAAAGAAACAGTCAGCTCTACCCACCAACAGTCCCTCCCATCAGGAAACTTGCACAAGCCTCTTAGATAGCCTCCGCTACCAGAGGGCAGACAGCAGAAGCAAGAAGAACTACAATCCTGCAGCCTGTGGAACAAAAACCACATTCACAGAAAGACAGACAAGATGAAAAGGCAGAGGGCTATGTACTAGATGAAGGAACAAGATAAACCCCAGAAAAATAACTAAATGAAGTGGAGATAGGCAAGCTTCCAGAAAAAGAATTCAGAGTAATGATAGTGAAGATGATCCAGGACCTCGGAAAAAGAATGGAGGCAAAGATCGAGAAGATGCAAGAAATGTTTAACAAAGACCTAGAAGAATTAAAGAACAAACAAACAGAGATGAGCAATACAATAACTGAAATGAAAACTACACTAGAAGGAATCAATAGCAGAATAACTGAGGCAGAAGAACAGATAAGGGACCTGGAAGACAGAATGGTGGAATTCACTGCTGCGGAAGAGAATGAAGAAAAAAGAATGAAAAGAAATAAAGACAGCCTGAGAGACCTCTGGGACAACATTAAACACAACAACATTTGCATTAAAGTGGTCCCAGAAGGAGAAGAGAGAGAGAAAGGACCAGAGAAAATATCTGAGATTATAGTAGAAAACTTCCCTAACATGGGAAAGGAAATACCCACCCAAGTCCAGGAAGTGCAGAGAGTCCAATACAGAATAAACCCAAGGAGAAACACACCAAGACACATAGTAATCAAATTGGCAAAAATAAAGACAAAGAAAAATTATTATTTTTTTAATAAATAAATTTATTTATTTGGCTGCGTTGGGTCTTAGTTGCAGTAAGCAGGCTTCTCAGTGCAGTGGCTTCTCTTGTTTCAGAGCAGGGGCTCTAGGCATGCAGGCTTCAGTAGAGGCAGCATGCAAGCTCAGTAGTTGCGGCTCACGGATTTTAGAGCGCACACTTAGTAGTTGTGGTACATGGGCTTAGTTGCTCCGCAGCATGTGGGATCTTCCCAGACCAGGGCTCGGACCCGTGTACCCTGCATTGTCAGGCAGATTCTTAACCACTGCGCCACCAGGGAAGTCCAAGAGAAATTATTGAAAGCAGCAAGGGAAATACGAAAATAACATACAAGGGAATTCCCATAAGGTTAGCAGCTGATTTCTCAGCAGAAACTCTACAAGCCAGAAGGGAGTGGCATGATATACTTAAAATGATGAAAGGGAAGAACCTACAACCAAGATTACTCTACCCAGCAAGGACCGCATTCAGATTCGATGGAGAAAGCAAAAGCTTTACAGACAAGCAAAAGCTAAGAGAATTCAGCACCACCAAACAAGCTCTACAACAAATTCTAAAGGAACTTTTCTAAGTGGGAAACACAAGAGAAGAAAAGGACCTACAAAAACAAACCCAAAACAATTAAGAAAATGGTCATAGGAACATACATATCAATAATTACCTTAAACATGAATGGATTAAATGCTCCAACCAAAAGACACAGGCTTCCTGAATGGATACAAAAACAAGACCCATATATATGCTGTCTACAAGAGACCCACTTCAGATACGGACACATACAGGCTGAAATTGAGGGGATGGAAAAAGATATTCCATGCAAATGGAAATCAAAAGAAAGCTGGAGTAGCAATACTCATATCAAATAAAATAGACTTTAAAATAGAGAATGGTATAAGAGACAAGGAAGGACACTACATAATGATCAAGGGATCAATCCAAGAAGAAGATATAACAATTATAAATATATATGCTCCCAATATAGGAGCACCTCAATACATAAGGCATAACACAATAATAGTGGGGGACTTTAACACCTCAGTTACACCAAAGGACGGATCATCCAAAATGAAAATAACTAAGGAAAGATAAGCTTTAAATGACACAATAGACCAGATAGATTTAATTGATATTTATAGGGTATTCCATCCAAAAACAGCAGAAAACATTTTCTTCTCAAGTGCACACAGAACATTCTCCAGGATAGATCACATCTTGGGTCACAAATCAAGCCTCAGTAAATTTAAGAAAATTGATATCATATCAAGCATCTTTTCTGACCACAACACTATGAGATTAGAAATGAATTACAGGGAAAGAAACATAAAAAACACAAACACATGGAGCCTAAAAAATACGTTACTAGGGCTTCCCTGGTGGCGCAGTGGTTGAGGGTCCACCTGCCAATGAGGGGGACGCGGGTTTGTGTCCCGGTCTGGTAGGATCCCACATGCCGTGGAGCAGCTGGGCCCGTGAGCCATGGCTGCTGAGCCTGCGCGTCTGGATCCTGTGCTCCGCAATGGGAGAGGTCACAGCAGTGAGAGGTCCGTGTACCAAAAAAAAAAAAAAAAAAAAGTTACTAAATAACCACAATATCACTGAAGAAATCAAAGAGGAAATCAAAAAATACTTGGAGACAAATGACAATGAAAACACGAGGATCCAAAACCTATGGGATGCAGCAAAAGCAGTTCTAAGAGAGAAGTTTATAGCTATACAAACCTACCTCAAGAAATAAGAAAAATCTCAAATAAACAATCTAACTTTACAGCTAAATGAACTAGAGAAAGAAGAACAAACAAAACCCAAAGTTAGTATGAGGAAAGAAATCATAAAGATCAGAGCAGAAATAAATGAAATAGAAACAAAGAAAACAATAGCAAACATCAATAAAACTAAAAGCTGGTTCTTTGAGAAGATAAACAAAATTGATAAACCATTTGCCAGACTCATCAAGAAAAAGAGGGAGGGGACTCAAATCAATAAAATTAGAAATGAAAGAGGAGAAATGACAACAGACACCGCAGAAATACAAAGCATCCTAAGATGCTTTGACACAACTAAGACACGACTACAAGCAACTCTATGCCAATAAAATGGACAACCTGGAAGAAATGGACAAATTCTTAGAAGGGTATAACCTTCTAAGACTGAAGCAGGAAGAAATAGAAAATATGAACAGACTTATCACAAGGAATGAAACTGAAACTGTGATTAAAAATCTTCCAGGGCTTCCCTGGTGGCGCAGTGCTTGAGAGTCCGCCTGCCGTTGCAGGAGACACGGGTTCGTGCCCCGTTTCGGGAGGATCCCCCATGCCGCGGAGCGGCTGGGCCCGTGAGCCGTGGCCGCTGAGCCTGCGCGTCCGGAGCCTGTGCTCCGCAAATGGGAGAGGCAGGAAGAAATAGAAAATATGAACAGACCAATCACAAGTAATGAAATTGAAACTGTGATTAAAAATCTTCCAACAAACAAAAGTCCAGGACCAGATGGCTTCACAGGTGAATTCTATCAAACATTTAGAGAAGAGCTAACACCCATCCTTCTCGAACTTTCCAAAAAATTGCAGAGGAAGGAACACTCCCAAACTCATTCTATGAGGCCACCATCACAATGATACCAAAACCAGACAAAGATACTACAAAAAAAGAAAATTACAGACCAATATCACTGATGAATATAGATGCAAAAATCCTCAACAAAATACTAGCAAACTGAATCCAACAACACATTAAAAGGATCATACACCATGATCTAGTGGGATTTATCCCAGGGATGCAAGAATTCTTCAATATATGCAAATCAATCAATGTGATACACCATATTAACAAATGGAAGAACAAAAACCATATGATCATCTCAATAGATGCAGAAAAAGCTTCTGACAAAATTTAACACCTATTGATGATAAAAACTCTCCAGAAAGTGGACGTAGAGGGAACCTACCTCAACATAATAAAGGCCATATACAACAAACCCATAGCAAACATCATTCTCAATGGTGAAAAACTGAAAGCATTTCCTCTAAGATCAGAAACAAGACAAGGATGCCCCCCCCCACCACTATTATTCAACATAGCTTTGGAAGTCCTAGCCATGGCAATCAGAGAAGAAAAAGAAATAAAAGGAATACAAATTGGAAAAGAAGAAGTAAAACTGTCACTGTTTGCAGATGACATGATACTATACATAGAGAATCTTAAAAATGCCACCAGAAAACTACTAGAGCTAATCAATCAATTTGGTAAAGTTGCAGGATACAAAATGAATGCACAGAAATCTCTTGCATTCCTATACACTAATAAGGAAAAATCTGAAAGAGAAATTAAGGAATCACTCCCATTTACCACTGCAACAAAAAGAATAAAATACCTAGGAATAAACCTACCTAGGGAGACAAAAGAGCTGTATGCAGAGAGCTATAAGACACTGATGAAAGTAATTGAACATGATGCCAACAGATGGAGAGATATACCATGTTCTTGGATTGGAAGAATCAACATTGTGAAAATGATTATACTACCCAAAGCAATCTACAGATTCAATGCAATCCCTATCAAATTACCAATGGCATTTTTTACAGAAGTAGAACAAAAAATCTTAAAATTTGTATGGAGACAGAAAAGACCCCGAATAGTCAAAGCAGTCTTGAGGGGAAAAAAATGGAGCTGGAGGAATCAGACTCCCTGACTTCAGACTATACTACAAAGCTACAGTAATTAAGACAATACGGTACTGGCACAAAAACAGAAACATAGATCAATGGCACAAGATAGAGAGCACAGAGAAAAACCCACGCACCTATGGTCAACTAACCTATGACAAAGGAGGCAAGGATATACAATGGAGAAAAGACGGTCTCTTCAATAAGTGATGCTGGGAAAACGGGACAGCTACATGTAAAAGAATGAAATTAGAACACTCCCTAACACCTTACACAAAAATAAACTCAATATGGATTAGAGACCTAAATGGAAGACCGGACACTATAAAACTCTTAGAAGAAAACATACAAAGAACACTCTTTGAAATAAATCACAGCAAGATCTGTTTTGATCACCTCCTAGAGTAATGGAAATAAAAACAAGGGTAAACAAATGGGACCTAATGATACTTCAAAGTTGCTGTACAGCAAAGGAAACCATAAACAATATGAAAAGACAACCCTCAGAATGGGAGAAAATATTTGGAAATAAATCAACAGACAAAGGATTAATCTCCAAAATATATAAACAGCTCATGCAGCTCAATATTAAAAAAACAAACAACCCAATCCAAAAATGGGCAGAAAACCTAAATTAACATTTCTCCAAAGAAGACATACAGATGGCCAAGAAGCACATGAAAAGCTGCTCAACATCACTAATTATTAGAGAAATGAAAATCAAAACTACAATGAGGGTATTTCCCTGGTGGCACAGTGGTGAAGAATCCACCTGCCAATGCAGGGGACATGGGTTCGAGCCCTGGTCTGGGAAGGTCCCACATGTCTCAGAGCAACTAAGTGCGTTCACCACTACTACTGAGCCTGTGCTCTAGAGCCCGTGTGCCTAGAGCCCATGCTTTGCAACCAGAGAAGCCACCACAATCAGAAGCCCATGCATCGCAATGAAGAGTAGCCCCCGCTCGCCACAACTAGAGAAAGCCCACAAACAGCAATGAAGACCCAACACAGCCAAAAATAAATAAATAAATTAATTAATTAATTAAAAAAAAAACCACAATGAGGTATCACGTCACACCAGTTAGAATAGGCATCATCAGAAAATCTACAAAAAAATGCTGGAGAGGGTATGGAGAAAATGGAACCCTCCTGCCCTGTTGGTGGGTATGTAAATTGATACAGCCACTATGGAGAACAGTATGGAGGTTCCTTAAAAAACTAAAAATAGAATTACCATATGACCCAGCAATCCCACTACTGGGCATATACCCAGAGAAAACCATAATTCAAAAAGACACATGCACCCAATGTTCACTGCCGCACTATTTACAATAGCCAGGTCATGGAAGCAACCTAAACGCCCATCAACAGATGAATTGATAAGGAAGATGTGGTACATATATACAATAGAATATTACTCAGCCATAAAAAGGAACGAAATTGGGTCATTTGTTGAGACGTGGTTGGATGTAGAGACTGTCATACAGAGTGAAGTAAGTCAGAAAGAGAAAAACAAATACTGTATATTAACACATGTATGTGGAACCTAGAAAAATGGTACAGATGAACTGGTTTGCAGGGTAGAAATAGAGACACAGATGTAGAGAACAAACGTATAGACACCAAGGGGGGAATGCCGCAGGGGGTGGGGGTGGGGGTGTGATGAATTGGGCGATTGGGATTCACATGTATACACTGATGTGTATAAAATTGATGACTAATAAGAACCTGCTGTATTAAAAAAAAAAGAAAAAATCTGAATAACAAAAAAATAAATAAAATAAAATAAAATAGATAGGGTTTCCCTGGTGATGCAGTGGTTAAGAATCCGCCTGCCAATGCAGAGGACACGGGTTCAAGCCCTGGTCCAGGAAGATCCCACATGCCGCGGAGCAACTAAGCCAGTGCGCCACAACTACTGAGCCTGCACTCTAGAGCCCGCGAGCCACAACTACTGAAGCCCATGTGCCTAGAGCCTGTGCTCCGCAACAAGAGAAGCCGCAACGAGCAGTAGCCCCCACTCCCTGCACCTAGAGAAAGAACGCGCGCAGCAACGAAGACCCAATGCAGACAAATAAATAAATAAATAAATAAATAAATAATAAAATAAAATAGGTAACCAACAAGGGCGTACTGTATAGCACAGGGAACCCTGCTCAATATTATGTAACAACCTAAATGGGAAAAGAATTTGAAAAAGAATAGGTCCATGTATATGTATAACTAAATCGCTTTGCTGAAACTAACACAACATTGTTATCAACTATACTCCAATATAAAATAAAAAGTTTTTTAAAATAAAATAAAAATATAAATAAGTAAGTAAATAAATAGGGTGGCCAGAGAAAGGGACATTTGTGTGAACCTGAAAGTGGAAGGGGAGAGAGCGGAGCAGAAAATAAAAACAAGGGCCAAGGTGGGAGCTGTGGGCACAGCCAGGAGGTAATCGTGGCCAAGTGAGAGAGGAGGAAAGTACCAGCACGATGTCAGAGCAGCGTCAGGGCGGATTCTGGAGACCTGTTGTAAGGACTTGGACTTTTCTCTGAGTGAAGGCCCACTGCAAGGTTTTTGAGCAAAGGCATGACTTGACCTTACAGGCTCATGCTGACGACTGAGAATGGCCAAATGAGGACAAGGGTGGAAGCAAGGAGGCCACGGTAATAATTCAGTGTAGATGGTTGAAGGGACCCTCATTGCCTGTAATCGTGACATTTTCCTTCCATCTCACAGAAAATTGTTATAATGTACTTACTATATTAGAACTGGCAGCTGCTGGGAAATTATTGTGCTTATTACACAAACCTATGATGCCTACAATGTGTATGGCAACTCTTTACTTGTGCAGTATGCAACCTGCACAACCACATGTGTTGAGGGGAGAGGGGGAGAGGGAGGGAGAGAGAGGGAGAGAGAGAGAATGAGAGAGAGAGAGAGAGAGAGAGAGAGAAAATATTCAAGATGACTCCCAGGCTTTTGGTGTGAGCAACAGGAAGGATGAAATTTCCATGAACAAAGAAGTGTGACACCATAAGGAAGGTCTGTGGTGGGGCAGGCAGGAGATCCCTTTTGAGCATGTTAAATTTTAGCTGTGTGATGCTGAGGATAATAATAGAATTTGTCTCCCAGGATTGCTGTGAACATTAAATTAGTATAGGTAAGCATCAAATCTGTCAGTAGTTGCTCAATAAATGCTGTACCCTAGCATTATCAGGTAACTTGAATTTTCAATATACACATTTAAATTTAGAACTTATGTATATATACATATACATAAAATCATAGATACATATATGTAGGCATAGGATCATCTTCTAAGTGGTTAGCATTCCAGGCTCACTATTCCCAAACATAATTCTAAAACTTCAACACAGACTAATCTTCTATCATCAAATTAAAAGTTAGGAAGTTGTTATTTTATACACACACACATCTGTCTGCCTATCTATGTTTTTTTTTTTTTTTTTTTTGCAGTACACGGGCCTGTCACTGCTGTGGCCTCTCCCGTTGCGGAGCACAGGCTCTGGACGCACAGGCTCAGCAGCCATGGCTCACGGGCCCAGCCGCTCTGTGGCACGTGGGATCCTCCCAGACCAGGGCACGAACCCGTGTCCCCTGCATCGGCAGGCGGACTCTCAACCACTGCACCACCAGGGAAGCCCCCTATCTATGTTTTGATAAAGCATGTGAATGTGTATGTTTGTGGTAGGGCAGGGATTGCCTTGAAAAGTTCTTTCTCTTCTTCCCCTGCTGCACATATGGGCTCTTTGCCCTGACAGGGTAATAGCATACAAACAAGGGAGAAACCACTGAAGAATAGAATTATCTTTCAGAATGTCTTTCTGTCTCTAATCAGACCTGACAAACCAGGAATGCTCAAATCTAGGTTGTAGGGACCTCCCTGGTGGCGCAGTGGTTAAGAATCTGCCTGTCAATGCAGGGGACACAGGTTTGAGCCCTGGTCCAGGAAGATCCCACGTGCCGTGGAGCAACTAAGTACATGCATCACAACTACTGATCCTGCGCTCTAGAGCCTGCGAGCCACAACTACTGAGCCCACGTGCTACAACTACTGAAGCCGATGTGCCTAGAGCCCGTGCTCCGCAACAAGCCACCGCAATGAGAAGTCCACACACCGCGATGAAGAGTAGCCCCCGCTCGCCGCAACTAGAGAAAGCACGTGTGTAGCAACAAAGACCGAAAGCAGACAAAAATAAATAAATAAATTTATTTTTTTAAAAATCTAGGGGCTTCCCTGGTGGCGCAGTGGTTGAGAGTCCGCCTGCCGATGCAGGGGACACGGGTTCATGCCCCGGTCCGGGAGGATCCCACGAGCCGCGGAGCGGCTAGGCCCGTGACCCATGGCCGCTGAGCCTGCGCTTCCGGAGCCTGTGCTCCGCAACGGGAGAGGCCGCAACAGTGAGAGGCCCGCGTACCGAAAAATAAAAAAATCTAGGTTTTAAAAATGATGTTACATTTTGGTTTTTATTACCTGTGATACCACTGAAGCAGAATATTTTGATGTGACTGTTTAAAAATTCTCCTGCCAGCATGTAACAACACACTTGTTACAATCAAGTGTGGCAGGTTTCTCTCCCACTGACTCTCTTATTCTCTGGATCACACCAAGCTACACTAATAAGAGTTTTCAGTAAGGTTAAGTATAAGATACTCTTTTGAAAAAGCAACAATAACAAAACTCTGTAGGATTAAGTGGGGGCAATTCTGGAAGTCTTTAACAAAGCAGAGAAAAAAGACAGAGATGCTAAATGATCTAACATGAAGATATCATAGTACCAAATTGTACTGGACATGGCTCAGGAGTTACACAGAGCATGTGCTTAGTGGGCGTTGTCATCCCACTCTAAGCTTTAACCAGGTTGCCTGTTTTGTACATGAATAACTTTTAAAGTTATTGAACAGTTAATATTTTTAATGTACATTTAAATATGCATATAGAATTTGGGGATACTTTTTGTTTTATATAAACATGTCAGGCAATTCCCTGGTGTCCAGTGGTTAGGACTCTGTGCTCTCACTGCAGAGGGCCTGGGTTCAGTTTCCGGTCAGGGAACTAAGATCCCATAAGCTGCGCAGTGTGGGCAAAAAAAAAAAAGTCATATATTTTCATCAACTTATTTAAAAATTTTATAATGAAGCGTTCATATATGAGAATATATGTTTACTATATATACACATTATAAATAATAATAATGAAGCAAATACCTGTGGTGCTCAACTTAAGAAATAAAACAAAAGCAATGCCTTCAATGCTCCCAGTGTACCCCTTTACAATAAAACTTCCTTCCCTCCTCCAAAAGGTAATTATCATCCTACTCTCCTGAAACTGGCACTGTTTGTTCTCTTGCTTAACTTTAGTTTTAGCACATATGTATGTATCTATTTATTATTTATAGATAATAAAGTTTAAAAGTTTTTGACCTTTATATATAGCTAATTGTGCCGTAGTTATTTTTCTGGGACATGCTTTTTTCATCAACATTATGTTTATAAGATTAATCCACATTGAAATTTGTAGCTATCATTCAATTGCATTTCCTACTGTATAGTATTCCATTGTGTGAATAGATGAAAAAATATTTTTTCTTTTCTCCATTCATTGGACATTTTGGTGATTTGCAGTCTTTTACTTTTATAAACAATGCTGTTATGAATATTCTTCTCTCCTGGTGCCCAAGTCCAAAAGTTTCTTGGACATATACCAAGGGTGGGCATATATCAAAGATATATGCCACAGGTGGAATCAACATGTAATGTTTGTCAGGTATTCTCACAGATGGACAAAAATGCCAAGCTCTGACAATGCCAAGTCTTAGCAAGTCGATGTGAAGCAACCAGAGCTCTTTTAGTACTGGCAAGAGTATAAGATGGTATAACTATCCCAAATAGCAGAGGCTTGGTGGAAATAAGCACTCTAATTCATAAATCTCATGCAAATGACATTTGGGAAAATGTACCCTCAGAGTTACTATAAATACCAAATTCCTTTCAAAAGTGGTTACACGTTTTAATACTACCACAGACTTAGCTACATACATCTTCTCCAAGATTGTGGCTTGTCTCTTCACTTCCTTTATGGTATCTTTTGATAAATAGAAGTTCTTAATTTGAGGCAGTTAGATTTATCAATGTAGTTGATTCTAGCAATTACTTCCTTTATAGTTTGCACTTTGGGAAACTTAGTTAAGATATCCTTTCTTACCTTGAGCCAAAAAAAAAAATCCTCCCCTAGATTTCTTCCACTGTTTTGCCTATCATATTTTTAAAACAGCTTTATTGAGATATATAAGATTCACCCATTTGAAGTTTATGATTCAGTGAATTTGAGTACAGTCACAGAGTTGTCCAGCTATCACCACAATCTGATTTTAGACCATCGATTTCACCCCCAAAAGAAATCCTGTACTCATTAGCAGTCACTCCCCATTCTTCCTCACTCTACCTCTAACACAGCACTAGGCAGTCACTAATCGACTTTTTTTTTTAACAGTTTTGCCTATTCTGGACATTTCATGTAAATGGAACCATACAATGCATGGTCTTTTGTGACTGGCTTCTTTCACTTAGCATAATGGGTTTTTTTTTTTGTTTTTTTGCGTTACGCGGGCCTCTCACTGCTGTGGCCTCTCCCATTGTGGAGCACAGGCTCCGGATGCACAGGCTCAGCGGCCATGGCTCACGGGCCCAGCCGCTCCGCAGCATGTGGGATCCTCCCGGACCGGGGCACAAACCCGTGTCCCCTGCATCAGCAGGCAGACTCTCAACCACTGTGCCACCAGGGAAGCCCTAGCATAATGTTTTTGAGGTTTAGCTGTGCTATAGCATGTATAAGTACTTCATACCTTTTTACAGCCAAATAATATTTCATTGTATAGAAATACTATATTTTGTTTATCCATTTATCAGTGATGGACATTTGGGTTGTTTCCATTTTTGGAACTATTATGAATAGTCTGCTGCTATAAATATTCATGTGTAACTTTTTGTGAAGGCTTACATATTTTTATTTTCCTTGAGTGTATACCTAGGAGTATATATGATTGGTTATCAGGTAACTCCATGTTTAACTTTTTGAGAAACTGCCAAACGTTTTTTCACAGTGGCTACACCATTTTCATTCCCACCAGCATTGTACAAGTGTTCTAATGTCTTCACATCCTCCCCAATACTTGTTATTCCCATCCTTCTTATTATAGCCATCCTAGTGTGGGGGAAGTTATATCCTACTGTGATTTAAATGTGCATTTCCCTAATGACAAATGATGTTGAGCCTGTTTTCATATGGCATATGGGCTACTTTGTATATCTCCTAGGGAAATGTCTATTCAAATCCGTTGTCCATTTTTAGATTGGGTTGTCTTTTTATTATTGACTTTTTGAATTCTTTGAATGTTCTGGATACATAGCCTCAATATCTCTTAATCTCTTTTATACCATCCATTTGTGTATATATGCTACCCTCTAGGTAAGTTTTTCTACTTCAGTAATTTTCTCTTCAGTCATGTCTAATGACTAAAAATATGAGACCTAAAAATATGACCAGGTAGATGTTAAATGATTTTAAAAAGGCTTTTTCATACTAAAAATATAATTGTAATTCAAAACTTAATTTCTAGAAGTGTTCTGACTCTTTATATCAATTTGCCAAAACTACTCAAAACAGTACATTTAAAATCTGTACATACACTCTATGTAACTTATACCTCCGTTTTTAAAAAACGGATTAAAAGCTGAGACTCAAAACCGATTCAAAAGCTTAATTGATGAGGTAAATAGGGTGAGGTGGAGAGGGTAAAGGCAGAGATTTTAATACCTTTGAGTCAAGAAAAATAGTCATTTAAAAAATGTTCACTGAAGGATCACTATATGAATGGATAAATGAACGATTAACATAAGAAGATTAGCTTTCATGTACAGTTTTCAAAACCAGTATCACTACTGTGTAGTCAAACCTCATAGAGTTCTGCACTTCATATGTTCCTTGGTTGCTACTGGTGACCAATATCACTGTTTTGTAAAGCATTCTCTGTTCTTGCAATGTAGAGAGAGCCTCCAGGCTGCAAGGATTGTGAAGCAACACTGTTGTAACCCAGGAAACTCAGACAATCTTCTTTCCTGACTTCCCAAATATCCACATTTGAGAACATGACTTTTCCTATACTAAAATACTATCTTAGCATAACACCCAGGAAAATAACTTTCAGTCATGTAGTTTTTATGCCTTTCTGGCCAGGAGAGGTCAATATAGAGGCAACTGGTGGATCTACCTCTGAGGCACTATTCCAAAAATGTGTTCTCAGAACAGGGCTAGTCCCCTGGCAGGTTCACAGGGATAAGCAAAGAGATTTTGATTCAATGTACATTTCACAAATTTGAAATAAAAATTAATTGTGATTTCCACAGAAATGCTGTTAGAGTCTCAACAACCAATACATTCTTAAAACTTATATTATGCTTTATCAAAAGAGTCAGCTCATATCTAACATTACTATTCATTTTATTATTTCTCTAACTGATAAAAATGGGGCTTCCATCATGGCGCAGTGGTTGAGAGTCCGCCTGCCGATGCAGGGGACACGGGTTCGTGCCCCAGTCTGGGAAGATCCCACATGCCGTGGAGCGGCTGGGCCCGTGAGCCATGGTCGCTGAGCCTGCACGTCCGGAGCCTTTGCTCTGCAACGGGAGAGGCCACAACAGTGAGAGGCCCACGTACCGCAAAAAGAAAAAAGAAAAAAAAAAATGCTATCTAGAGACTTAAATTACAGGATTTCTAAAATATAAAATAATGATCAAATAACCCTGAATAGCCTAAACAATCTTGAAAAAGAAGAAAAGAGCTGAAGGAATCATGCTCTGTGACTTCAGTCTACTACAAAGCTACAGTAATCAACACAGTATGGTACTGGCACAAAAACAGACACAGAGATCAATGGAACAGAATAGAGAGCAATGGCTCATTGCAGTGGCTTCTCTTGTTGTGGAGCAGGGGCTCTAGGCATGCAGGCTTCAGTAGTTGTGGCACATGGGCTCAGTAGTTGTGGCACAGGGGCTTAGTTGCTCCGCAGCATGTGGGATCTTCCCGGACCAGGGCTTGAACCCATGTCCCCTGCATTGGCAGATGGATTCTCAACCACTGAACCACCAGGGAAGGCCCACAAGTGATTTTTTATGTGCTCGTATCCAGCAATCTTGCCAAATTCATTGGTCAGTTCAAATAATTAGACTGTAGGTTCCCCTGGACTTTCTATGCAGCCTATCATATAAATTGTGAGCAACGGCAGTTTCACTTCTTCCTTAGCAACCTATACATCTTTCATTTGTTTATTTTTTAATTTTTTTAACTTACTGTACTCATAGGATCTCTAGCATATTATAAAATAGATAGTAGTAATAATGGGTATTTTACCTTTCCTGATTTGTAATGAAATGCTTCTTACTGTTCATGACTACATATGTTATTGGAAAGGGTCTGCAATTTGATCTAATGCTTCTTAGATTAGATTTTGAGATGATCGTGTGTTTTTTCTTTTATAAAATGTTAATGTGGAAAATTAGAACAATAGATATTTATCAAAATTATACATGAACACGGTTTAAAGAGCCAAGCTGCTCTATGACACACCATTTGCATGCCCACTAGCAAGGCATGGGAGCTCCAGTTACTCTACATCTTCACCACACTTGGTATTATTATCAGTATATTTCATTTCAGCCATTCCATTGGGTGTGAAGTGGTAGCTCATCACTTATATAATTATGAGCTCTGTAGTAAAACTAAAAAAATCAACTAGTGTAGGGTGAGCCACACCAAGATGTTTGTAAATTGGTAGATAAATCAACTTGCATAATAGTAGCTCAATCCAAAGTCAGCATCATAACACAGTCTGTGAAGTCCAAAACTGTGAAGGATTGCTCCAAGGGCATGGTGAATCCATTATCCGTAAACTGTAATAATTTGTGAATCTACTGTTTGTAAACTAAATTAATAAAATTATAACTTTATGTGGGTTCTAGGATTTTTTTTTCTTTAAAAAAGGGTTTCTTGTGGTGGCTAAGACACAGGCAGGGCTCTGACAAGTATTCTATGTGACCTTGGGTAAAACCTGAAACCTGAGCCTCAGTCTTCACATGTGTAAAATGGGCAGTAGTAGGAGCCACAGAATAGGTTTCATTTTGAGAATGAAATAAGATAATCCATGCCAAGAGTTCAGTCCAGTGTCTAGCTTGGCACCTATGCTCATTAAAAGTTTAGTTGTGGTTACTTGTCAAAAAATTTGGATATTAGTTGCTTCACTAATAGAGGAGAAGTAAAGCAGGCATGCAAGTACCTAGCAGATACATATAAAAACTGGACAAAATGGAAAACAAAATTTAAAACATCTGAAAGCATCCCAAAGTGGACCAAAATCAGAGGAAAGTTTAGGCTCAAGAAACGGCAAGTAGAAAGGGTAAAAACTGCATGGACAGTGCTTCTTGACCCAAGGAAGCTGCCAACTCCCATGGCCAAGGCTGAGGAAAAATCATAAAGTTAAAGAAAGCTGTTACATATTGGATGGCCTTGGACCCTGTCTAAAGTAACAGTGTTATAAGTGGTGGTCTTTAGATGTATAGAAAGGGGGAGAGGAAAAGAAAACTTGTTAATCTAGAATCACCCAAGGACTCCACACCTGGCAGACACTATAAGGAATTAGTGAAGAGTGTTGCATGGTTGGGCAGCGACCATTCATTCATTCATTCATTCATGTGTTCACTCACTTCCTTGTTCATTTACTCAACAAATTTTTATCAAGCATCTATGATTTTATTACTAAATATTAGCACTATAAAGATGAACTTCTGGGTTTCCACTATTTACACTCTAGACACAGACTTGACCAACTTCAGAGATGATTTTAAAGCTCTGCCTCAAAATCCTGCACCCTGTACTGGCTTCCATTTGCCTCAAATCATCACCTGCAACAGAAAGAGAATGGCAGCACCTGCGTTTACCTTGAATTTCTACCCACTTCCATGGACCTGACAGAGGGGGGCTACATCCATGATGATCAACATTGGCTGCATGTTAGATCCACCTGGGAGCTCTAAGAACTCTAAGCCCCCCACTGTTCCTGGATCAATCACATCCAAATCTCTGAGGGTGGGACCCTGGCATCAGAATTTGTAAATCTTCCTAGGTGATTCTGGGTACAGCCAGAATGGAGACTGAACTCCAGGCTGGTTTAGAGTTGCATGAGAACAAAAGAGAATGGCTAGACAATCATCCAGGGAGCAGGAAGGTAGGGAGTGGTGTTGCTACTGATGGTGAGACAGGGCGGGCTAGAGGCAGGAGGAGGGCTTTATGGTCATCTTCCATGCCTGCTCTGCACCAGTCAGGGTTTATACCTACTGGGAAGTGCTGTGGGCTGAATTGTGCCCCTGCCCCAAATTCATATGCTGAAGTCCTAACCTCCGTACCTCAGAATGTGACTGTATTTGAAGACAGGGTCTTTAGAGATATGATAAGGGTGAGCCCTTATCCAATACAACTGTTGTGCTTATAAGAAGAGGAGATTAGGACACAGGCATGTATCAAGGGAAGAGCATCTAGAGATACAGTGGGAAGGCAGCCATCTGACAGCCAAGGAGAGAGGCCTCAGAGAAAACCAACCCTCCTGACACCTTTATCTAGCCTCTAGAACTTCTAGCCTCTAGAATTGTGTGAAAACAAATTTCTGTTGTTTAAGCCACCCAGTCTTTGGCATTTGTTATGGCAGCCCTAGAAAACTAATACAGGAAGCACAGGCACCATATTGATGATTATTGCCTTATTATTGCTATTATTGGTTGTCTTATTATTGTTATTATTGTTAATTAAAACATATTTGTGGTAAAAAAAAATCTAACAGTGGAAAATGGTATAGAATGGACACTTTAATTTCTCTTTTCTTCCCTGAACCTTCTGTAATCACTCCCCTGAGGTAAGTACTGTTAACAGAGTTGTTTTTTGTTGTTGCTGTTTTTAAATTTATTTATTTATTTATTTATTTATTTATTTTGGGCTGTGTTGGGTCTTCATTTCTGTGCGAGGGCTTTCCCCAGTTGCGGCGAGCGGGGGCCACTCTTCATCACAGTGCGCGGGCCTCTCACTGTCGCGGCCTCTCTTGTTGCGGAGCACAGGCTCCAGACGCGCAGGCTCAGTAGTTGTGGCTCACAGGCCCAGTTGCTCCACGGCATGTGGGATCCTCCCAGACCAGGGCTCAAACCTGTGTCCCCTGCATCGGCAGGCAGACCCTCAACCACTGCGCCACCAGGGAAGCCCCAACAGAGTTTTATATTAAATAATATCATGTGAGAGTATCAAGATGTATTTACTGACTGTGCAATGAGGACTGATTCTCACTATGTGCAAGATCCTGTGCTGCTGGCATACAAAGGAGGATGTGGTGCTATTCGGAACCCCAGTGCTGACAGGATGGTGGTGCCTGGCTTCTGGGTCCCCCAACAGAACGGAGGATACCGGAAAGTCGATGCTGGGGGCCAGATGGGGATGAGCACAGTTGTTACTTGGCGGAGCTGAAAGAAATCACAACCAAAGGGCAAGAACCGACAGGAATTAAAATTTGTGCTTAGACCTAGAGGAAAGACACCCAGCCACAGATCTGGGACAAGAGGGGCAGGCCATGCATGGAGGGCAAGGTAGGAAGTGAGGGGGCACAGAGGTCCCCAGCAGGACATCAATTCAGCAG
>NW_006790551.1:2595173-2612457 GCF_000442215.2 Lipotes vexillifer
CCAGGAGCTGCAGGACAGAGGCTCTTCAGGTCTAGGCTGTGGGCTGTGAGCGCAGTGGGGGGCAGGGGTGGCTGAGTGGCCCCAGGGAGCCAACAGGCTTCAGGTCTCGGGGCCTTACGTGACAAATATGCACACACTTGGGGAACCCGGCAGAGACTGTACTGAATAATTACAGCCATGGGAGGTCACGCCCAGATGCCATGGAACACAGAGAAGGAATCAGGGAAGGGAAGTCAGGGAGGTTGATGTGCAAGAGTGAGGTTTGAACTGGGTCTTGAAGAAGAGGCATTTACCAGATGAGGGTGTGGAAGGACATTATAGGAAAAGGAAGCACAGTGTGGAGCCACGATGTCCTGAGGGAACGGCATGTCTACGGAACAGAGAGCAGTGTGACACAGCAGGCAAGTACTGTTTATGGGTACAGAGGGTCTGAAAAGCTACCCAGAGTCAGGCTGGACAGCACCCATTAGAAGCAAGTTTGGACCATATCCTGAAGAACTTTGATGGGGGAGAGATGTGCAGAATCGGGGTTGCAGACATTGATCTACCTGGTCCTCCTAGGGGCAGTGAGGCGACAGGCCTGCATCTGGGGGGAGCACGCCGGCACTGGGGAAATGCATTTTATCGTCAGCCTCCCTGTCACCTTCTCCACAGCTGCAGGAACTTTCCTTAGCTCTCCTCTCTCTTTAATTTCTGCAGGTTTTTTTCTCCAAGCAGGTCACTGCCTGTGACAGAGGTAGGCCTGCCTTGCTGCTATGGGCCCCTGAGGAATGCCCCGGCACTGACTGCCCACAGCGGGTCGCCGTGATGCCTCAGAGACATGGAACAGCTGCAGCCTGGGCTGCGACCGGGAGCTCCTCCAAAGTGTACGTGGAGAGGAGTACGTGTGTCCTTCTGCCCCAATCCAACAGCTCCCCTCACACACCGAGCACTGAAGAATCTTGCCGGTTGAGGACATGTGTGTGCGGATCTCCAGGATTCTGTGAAAGGCCGTTTCACTTAGCATTCCCAGCATGTAAGACAGACCCTCTCCACGGTTATCTCTGGTTGAGGATCAAACATCTGCTCACCACTGTCTCAGCAGAATAAAACACTTCTACTGAAGCAAAACTGACACAGTGGCACAAAACAGATAAGCGTGAGTTGGGCTGTGAGAGGCATGGTTATCTGGAACACTGTTCCTTACCCAAGAGAGAAGTATTTATCTGAGGAGTACTGTAACCGTGTACTTTGAGATAACAAAATTTTCTAGGGAACCCTTCGTATCAGCAGCGACTCTCCATCCCCCCCCCCCAAAAAATGGTACATATTTCTTTGCCGTATATGGCTAAGAGGAAGCGCACGAGTGTAGGCAGAGAGGAGGATTTGCAAGAGGTTGTCCGCTGTGTGTTCTGGTCCGCGAGCTGAGCACAGGAAAAGGGTGAGCCATGAGAGATGTCGGTGGGAACTGCCTCACAATGGGAGGCAGAGATGAGGTCTGGCTTGAGGGCCCTGAAAAGCTACCCCCCTGTTCCCTCCTCCCAAAAGGGAGTTCCCGGGTGATATTGCCTTCAATTCCCTCATTAATGACTCCTGTGGACTAATGCAGCAGGTTTCACTCTGGGCTGCATGCAGCTCTAGTTCCAGGACAAGCAAGGCCAGGAGAGGTGGTGTTGTACCTTTAAATAGGGGCGCTCCTAATTCCTCTATGTTACATATCAGGCTTCCCTTTGAGATTCCGTTAAAAAAAATCTTTTTTCTCCTTCTTAGTAAGTAGGACGGTTAGTTTTATGTGTCAACTTGGCTGGACCACAGTACCCAGATATTTGGTAAAACACCAGTCTAGATGTCACTATGAAGGTGTTTTTTAGATGAGATTAACATTTAAATCAGCAGACTTTGAGTAAAGCAGATGACCCTCCCCAGTGTGGGTGGGCCCCATCCAATCAGTTGAAGGCCTTAAGAGAAAAAGACTGAGGTCTGGGATTCTGTCTTAAGTTGTGACATGAACTCTTCCCTGAGCCTTTAGCCTGCCAGCCTGCTCTTTAGATCATGGCCTTGCCCGCCTCTGCAACCTCGTGTACCAACTTCTTTACATAAGTCTCTATTTCTTCACACCCGATTTGTTCTGTTTCTCTGGGGAACCCTAACTAATATAGTAGATCTGTTCAATTTAGGGGTATGGGTGAAACAATTTGGGAAATATTTTAGATGTAATACAGAATTGAGCAAAAGAATAAATGTGTTGGTCTTGTTGGGTTCTCGCTGTGCAAGAAGGGCCGTACAAAAATGGAATGGGGCAAGGCCAGAAAGAATGCTCTGGGGATGGGTGGGAACGGGAGGTACTGTGCTAACTCAGGATTTCTGAAATACATATATGAGTATGTCTGTAGATGCCTATGTATGGGTGTTAACGTGTGTGCAAGTGTAGGCATGAGTGCATCTACGTGCTTATATTTCTTTAGTTCTCCCTGATGAAAATATCAAGAAGCAAATACACCCCAGCAGCAGCAATGAGCACACTTAGTGCCCAGATAGTGGTCTCTCATATTCCCCACAAAAACTGACCAGGACTACACAGAAAAATTGTTGATTCTAAGGCTAGGGCAGGGTGGGTACAAGATGAGTCTGGAACATATTGTTAAGCCAGAAAGAAAAGAAGTGCACACAAAAAATAATGGAGCATGTTACAAGGACTTGGGAGGCAGCTCAAAGGCTTCCCACAGGCCAAATCAGGTACAACTGGAACACCAGGACATTAAGTACAATAATAAACTCTTGAAAAAGCAATCCATATCACTGTTTTAAAAGACATATGCGGACTTCCCTGGTGGCGCAGTTGTTAAGAATCCGCCTGCCAATGCAGGGGACACGGGTTTGAGCCCTGGCCCGGGAAGATCCCACATGCCGCGGAGCAACTAAGCCCGTGTGCCACAACTACTGAGCCTGTGCTCTAGAGGCCGTGAGCCACAACTACTGAGCCCGCGTGCCACAACTACTGAAGCCCACGCGCCTAGAGCCCATGCTCCACAACAAGAGAAGCCACCGCAATGAGAAGCCTGTGCACCGCAAAACAAAGAGTCCCCCGCTCGCCACAACTAGAGAAAGCCCGCATGCAGCAACAAAGACCCAACACAGCCAAAAGTAAATGAATAAAATAAATACATAATACATAAATTTTAAAAAGACATATGCATAAATAGAGGAGAAGGTTATTCTGCTTATAGTAGAATGCTAAGGGCCACACAGCCAATGTGCAGGGAGTGCTGGAGAGGGAAAATCATTTTGCAGCTACAGAGTAGAGAGTAGGTCAGCAAGAAACACCGATGGATGCTAAATCCAGGGGGAGGTTTTGAAGAGGAACAGGATACTTACATGCCTTAAAGTGTCTCCTCGCATACTGCTTATGAGTTCAAGGGAGAAAATAAAACCTAATAATTATTTAGCAGAGATCAGAATTACCTTCACCAGTGCATAGCGTGTGTCTCCTGACGCACCACCCTGTGAAGGACACAACTTCACCTGTGCGGCATTATGGCCAGCTACACATAACCCCAGTAGAATCATCAGACAGACAAAAAATCAGGACTGTTCTATTTTCTAAAAGAAAGGTACATGTATGGGAGGGGGGACTCTATTTTTCAAAATGTCAATGTCACAAAAGACAATAAAAGGCGGTGGAAGTGTTTCAGATGAAAGGAGACCAAAAGAGCGTGACAACTAAACGCAGTAACCAACTCTGCACTGAATCCTGTGCTAGAAGAGAATGAAGTGCTGAAAAGAACATTATTACATCGACTGACAAAATCAGGATACGGCTGCCAGATTAGATGAAAGTATTCCATCAGTGTAAATTTATGAAGTTGATAACTGTACTATGGTTATGTAAGAGAATGTTCTATTCTGAGGTAATACACACCGAAGTATTTAAAGGGAAAATACCATATGCAATTTACCTTCAACTGGTTCAGAAAAAAGAATTCTATATTCACACACACATGTGTGTGTGTCTCTATATACACACAGATGCATGGATGGATGGATAGATGGATAGATAGATAGATGATAGAGACAGATAGGGGGAGAGAGGGAGGGAGGGAAACAGGGAGGGAGAGAGAGAGAGAAAGAACACAGTTCCTTGGTGAAAGAGAGAGCTCTGGGGGAAGGGAGACATTTGTTCCCTGTGCCTGTAGAGCATATTAAGGCTGGATGAACTAGTTCTCTGGCCTGAAGAAATGACCAAAAATATACGAGGTGAATTTGGGGCACTGGTTAGAATCAGATTGTTTAGACCCAAGTGAATACACCTAATGCACTAGCTTCCCTTCAGTGTCCATGTGCTATGGTACATTATATACAACTCTAGCTTAATCATTGCACCAGTCAACTTTCCGGCAGGAAACAGATGGCACACTGAAACTAGATAATCGAGGACAGTTTAATAAAGGATATTTACCAAAGTGGGGGACAGAATTAGAGAAACCAACAAGGGAAGGTGCAGCTCCCTATGAAAAGTAGCAGTGAGGAGCCAGTGCTGTCAGAATAAATGAAGGGAGAGAGCAGTTCCCTGAACTCGAAGCCCAGAGAAAAGCTGTGTGGAGACCTGGTCTGGCCACTTGACAGGAGCTGTGGTCTCTGGTAGAGGGATGCACCTGACTCTGCAGCCAACCCTCAGCAACCCAGCAGGGAGGGAGCTATAGGGAACAAACACCTTGACTGTACTTCCCTTGCACCCTCTGGTCTCCTGCCAGGGTCTCCCATTGGCTGAATCCCCCTGGCAGCCGGGAGGGAAGAGAGCCTACACAGGTCAATCTCCCAGGGCAAGGAGTAGGGTGGAAGAGGGTAGAGAGTGAATCTTACAGGGGAGATGGATTTAGCAGTGATTTGGGGCTGCAATGAATGTTTAACTTTGTAGAAGCACAGAGAACTGACGTTCAACATCACCAAGCAAAAGAGTTCTGATTGTACGTAGACGATTCTTGGAACTGGAGCGGTTAAAGAATTTGATAGGAAAGTTGGAAAAAAAAAAGTGCTGTTTTCCTGATTTTTGGAAATAGGATTTTTTTCAGTCCTTACTTTCTCTCAATAAGTAATTTTCTAAATTGTCAACCATGGCCAGTAGGAAGATAAACATAGGAGAATTCATTAACAACGTAGCAGTAACATTCAATCTGGATGGAGAAATTCTCCCATTAATTTTTCCTGGAAGTAGAATACCTATCGGATTTGACAAAGTGCTAAATTTCTGGAATGCTCCACCAAAGTGTGGCCCAGCATCTGTGGTATATTCAGTGGGGGTCTCTGCAGGGGGCAGGAGGACAAGGCAGGATGTTAACAGCACCGGTTGTTCCCAAAGGAAATTCAAGGGGCAAGATGAAACTAACGACTGAAAGATGAATCATAAAATGAGAAGCTGGGAGGTCTGGAGGAAGAGCAGGGGGTGTGCCATATGACACCTGGCCAGTGATTCGGGACAGGGTTGTGAGAGGCCAGCGCTGAAGTGTCGTTAGCTGTTTGTTTTGGAGGCAGGACTCACTGTGGAGAAGAGAAGACAGACCTCGCTTCAGGACTACTAAGACCAAGCTGACTCTTCCCAGCCCATCACATCCTCTGTTGGGAGACACCAAACCCAGCCATGATTTCCCAGTACACAAAACTACACTGAGTCCTGTCTTTCCAGCCCCACGTCCCACCACTCCCTAACTCCTTTCTCCATGCTCCAGTCACAAGGATTTCCCTGAACATATCGTGTTGTTTCACACTACTGTCTTTGAGCATTACATTAGACTTCAGGTTAAGCTGCTGTAACAAAGAGAGAATAAAATAGAGGACACTAAATTAAGTTTTTCTCCCTATGAATGGAAGCGCTGCTCCCCTTTAAGGAACCAGGTTCCTAACATCCTGTTATATCATCATCTCCTGGGGTACTGCCATCATCCACAGAGTTGAAGTGGGCTTACCTTCATGTCTGGCAAAGAGAAAGTCCAGGAAAAGTGACTTTCTCTCTAAAGAGATGGCTCAGAAGTTACACACGTAACTTTTGCTCACACTCTATTGACCTGAACCTAGTCACATAGTTATTTCTAGCTGCAAGGGAGTCTGGAAAGTATAGCCTCTACCTGGTGGCCCTGTGCTCTACCCAGACATATCATATACTTTCATGAAAGGGGGACTAAATAGAGTATATTACCAGAACTTGGGCGACAGGTCAAAGAGGACCCACTGGCCCCCAAATTGCATACAGTTGGAGCACTAAAATATTAAGGACAATAATAAACTATTTTAAAATGGGAATGCATCAGACCATATCAATGATTTGAAAAGGTACATAAATAAATAGGGGAGAAGGGAGGGTTCTTGTTAATGGTACCCATCTGCCACCAGTCTGCCATTTTCTCAGGAATGGACTTCGCTCACCTTGATCACATCCCTGAACTTCCCTTTCTGCCCTTTTTTGACTTAGTTAAAAATAAAGTTTCCCTACTCCCCAACCCCAGCATTTTGTTATCTCCTCTCTGTTATAATTATCTGTGCACAACTTAGACTGTGAGCTGAAGAAATCAGCAATAAATTACCAAAATCACTCCCAAAATAGAACAATTTTTATAGAGTCTATAAAACTCAGTTATTGCAGTCTTCACTTGGTCACCCTTCATAACAGTATTGTTGTTGAAGGAAAATTGATTCCAATCCTGATCATACTCTTTCATATACTCTCAAAGTGAAATATCTTCTGTGACCAGGAAACGGTCTCTCAGGCACTGACTATACTATTCCTCTTAGTTGTTGTCTCTTGCAGCAAGTTGTGTCCCCCTCTCCACGGTCCTACAATAGGACCTGCTCAACTTTACAGATCAGACATCACTGTAATCATAAGCTGCTCTCATCTGTAACAAAATAAAACTTATGCATTGACCAAAATCTAACAGCTCATTTGTGAAAAGTTTGTGCTGCAGAGAGCTGAGGTCTTTTGATGAAAGAGCACTGAAGTAGGCACTCACTGAGTATTAACTGAATGAATGATTCATTCATTGAACAAATGAACAAATAAGTGAAAGAACAAAGTTGGTCAATGTTTGATCCAAAAGCTAGTTATAAAAAACTTTAATTTGAAAAGATACATGCACCCCAATGTCCACAGCAGCACTATTTACAATAGCCAAGACATGGAAGCAACCTAAGTGTCTATCAACAGAGGAATGAATAAAGAAGATGTGGTACACACACACACACACACACACATATACACACAATGGAATATTACTCAGCCATAAAGAAGAATTAAATAATACCATTTGCAGCAACATGTATGGACCTAGAGATTATCATACTATGTGAAGTAAGCCAGACAGAGGAAATCAAATATCATATGATGTCACTTACATGTGGAATCTAAAAAAAAAAAAAAGAAGATACAAATGAACTTATTTACAAAACAGAAACAGATTCACAGACATAGAAAACAAACTTATGGGGGAAAGGTGGGGAGGACAGATAAATTAGGAATTTGGGATTAACAGGTACACACTACTATTTATAAAATAAACAAGGACCTACTTTATAGCACAGGGAACTATATTTAATATCTTATAATAACCTATGATGGAAAAGAATCTGAAAAAGAATATATATATATATATACTTATAACCGAATCACTTTGCTGTACACCTGAAACTAACACAACATTGTAAATAAACTACACTTTAATTTTAGAAAAAGTTAGTTACAAAGAGTCTGGTTCTTTCAGTTGTCTTTTTTTTTTTGTTTTTTTTGTTTTTTTGTTTTTTTGCAGTACGCGGGCCTCTCACTGTTGTGGCCTCTCCCGTTGTGGAGCACAGGCTCCGGACGCGCAGGCTCAGCGGCCACGGCTCACGGGCCCAGCCACTCCACAGCATGTGGGATCTTCCCGGTGTGGGGCACAAACCCATGTGCCCTGCATCGGTAGGCGGACTCTCAACCACTGCGCCACCAGGGAAGCCCCTTTCAGTTGCCTTAATCATCAAATGGCATTTGCAGGTCACGTGTAGACTAGCTTTCTGTTGATCAAAGCAATTGTCGTATTGCCTAGAATCTGATCTTGATGAAGGGGTGGTACCAAATTTCATGATTTCTAGAAGTCTTGGAAATTAAAAGGAATAAATTCTGTTGGACTGCTGGTGTAGAGGGTGGTCTAGGTAGAATCTGCTTTTTCAGGCTTGCAGGACAATCCTGCTATGGCTTTCCCCCAGCCCTTTTGATACAGTCCTTATTTAGGGTGGAGCAATGACAGCAGAACACACAGCCCTCCTGTCACTTCAGAACCCACCCAGGGCTCCTACATGTGGTGGGAGACCCTGGTAGCCATCAGAATTATAGGCTGGCAGCTCTATCCAAAACAGGCTTGCTTGAGCCTGAAGGTTTAGGACGACAAGATAAGTAAGAAAAATGATCTAACATCAAGGATTTATATTTAAAGACAAAACAACCCACCAGCTACATCTTGGGATCAATAAACATTCAGCCCTGTCTCCATTAATATCCAATAGACTCCATGAAAAGCATTGGTTCCGGTAATGACATAGCTCAGGCGCTGTAAGACCCCAAATCATCCTAGATCCAACCATGTTCAGAGTCCTATACTTCCCAAACATTGGAATATGAGCTTATAGAGTCTAAATCAAAATTTCACTTTTACTCTATCCCCTGAGTTTCCTGAGTTCATTTTATTAATGAAACCTGTTTCTTCCCAAACAAAATAGGGTCTGGAACCTGCCAACGTCCTAAACCCCTAAAATCTAGAGAAATTCCAAGCTACTTGGTACAGTCCCTTATCAAACCAGATGTTTGGTGTGTTTTCTCCTAAGAATAGCAAGAAACATCCTAAAACAGAAGTTTAAGTTTTTTACAAGCACCCTAAAAACTAATCACAACCTTTGAATAACTACAAAAGTATCAAATGAATTATAAGAATTTATGTCACACTTTTAACAGGGGGAGAAAATGCCTTTGCAGACTAATACTGGGGAGACTTTCACATAAATAGAAGCACAATAAAGTTTAATGAAAGTGAAGGGAAAGGTTGTTGACAAGAAGGCCAAATATTCTTATACAGGCAGACCTCGAAGACATTACAGCTTCAGTTCCAGACCAGCACGATAAAGCAAATATTGCAGTAAAGTGAGTCACACAAATTTTGGGGCTTCCCAGTGCATATAAAAGTTATGTTTACACTATACTTCAGTCTATTAAGTGTGCAATAGCATACATCTAAAAAAACTATGTATATTCCTCAATTTTAAAACACTTCATTGCTGGGCTTCCCTGGTGGCGCAGTGGTTGAGAGTCTGCCTGCTGATGCAGGGGACGAGGGTTCGTGCCCCGGTCCGGGAAGATCCCACATGCCGCGGAGCGGCTGGGCCCGTGAGCCATGGCCGCTGAGCCTGCGCGTCCGGAGCCTGTGCTCCGCAACGGGAGAGGCCGCAGCAGTGAGAGGCCCGCGTATCGCAAAAAAACCCAAAGAAACAAAAAACAAAAAACTACCGCTATGAAGAGTGGCCCCCACTCGCCACAACTGGAGAAAGCCCTCACACAGAAACGAAGACCCAACACAGTCAAAAATAAATAAATAAATAAATAAATAAAGTAAAATACTTCATTGCTAAAAAAATGTCAATCATCTGAATATTCAGTGAGTTGTAGTAGTAACATCCAAGATCACTGATCACAGATCACCATAACAAATATAATAGTAATTAAAAAGTTTGAAATGTTGCCAAATGTGACAGAGACATGAAGTGAGCAAATGCTATTGGAAAAATTGCACCAATAGACTTACTCGATATACGGTTGCCATAAACCTTCAGTTTGTAAAAAACACAATATCTGCGAAGCACAGTAAAACAAAGCACAATAAAATGAGGTCCGCCTGTAATGAGATTTCCAAACAGATAAAATACTATGTCTTATTACAGGATACTATAGCTGATGTCTGACGTAGGATCCAAATGGGATTCAAATACATCTAATGTAACTGTGGAGTAGTAAGCGGTCCTTAGCGTTAATAATTTACATAAGAAGACCGAGAGTCTGTCATACAGAGTGAAGTAAGTCAGAAAGAGAAAAACAAATACCGTATGCTAACACATATGTATGGAATCTAAAAAAAAAAAAAAAGGTTCTGAAGAACCTAGGGACAGGACAGGAATAAAGACACAGACGTAGAGAATGGACTTGAAGTCACAGGGAGGGAGGAAGGGTAAGCTGGGATGAAGTGAGAGAGTGGCACTGATGTATACACACTACCAAATGTAAAACAGATAGCTAGTGGGAAGCAGCTGCATAGCACAGAGAGACCAGCTCGATGCTTTGTGACCACCTAAAGGGGTGGGATAGGGAGGGTGGGAGGATACGCAAGAGGGAGGAGATATGGGGATATATGGATATATATAGCTGATTCATTTTGTTATAAAGCAGAAACTAACACACCATTGTAAAGCAATGATACTCTGATAAAGATGTTAAAAAATTTACATAAGAAGAATTGTCTGTGGCTGAAGGAGTGAACAGGGGCTGGGGCACACGTTCCTGGGAGTGCATAATGTCAGTGCCCCAAACAGCTGGTCAGACATGAGACTCAGAAGACACCATTCAGTGAAATGGACATACTACAAGGAGAAAGCAAAGTGTACATGAAACATTCTGGGCTGCAAACCTGGCCTCTAATCTATCTTTGCCTCAGTGTCATTTCTCCAGGATTCCTTTTCCTCATGTGCCATGTATTTGGCTTGGGCTAGATGATGTCTGTGGACCTTCCAGTTACAGTGTTCTCCGACTCTAAGGAGAACCGTGACCAAAAAGTAAATAAAATAAAATAAGATGGTATGGTATAGTATCAAAGTCAGTAAAGAAATGGCAGGCAGAAAGGCATGGAAAAGAAGTGGCCAGGAATGTCTCCTTTATCAAATGGAAGAAGGATCTGAAATCCACTTCTTTGGACACAGACAGAGGGCAGCAATAGCAGAGGAGTCATAGATTTCTGTCGTGTCTACAAATCCCAACAAATTCTTGTTTCCATGGGAATGAGGAAACAAGGCTGCTTCCTAACAGATTGGTGGTTTTAAAATCCCATCTCTTCTGAAACTTTCCTTCCATCTGTTTCTGCTGTGCTGCACTCTGCTTTGGTAGCATGAAAATGGAAAGACAAGTTGCACCTGAAAGAAAAAGAAACTGTCCCCTCCTACTCTTCCAGTACATTCTATTCAAAAGATGGGCGATGGGGAAAAATGAAACCAAATAAAATGATTCTGAAAATTCTGAACGTTATTTTTTTTCATACTCCATATGAGTTCACAAACCTGTTATAATTGTCAATCAAATCCTTAACATTTTTATCTCCTTTCAATCTCTTCTCACTCCCTATATTTTAGTAGCATTTTGGTAATTCTCCTACCATGCTCTTACACTTGAGATTTTATCAATACCCTTTTACCTACAAAAAAAGAACTATATAGCATGGTGATGAAAGGAATGGTATGGATAGACAGGAGGGAAAAACATGGTCCAAAAATACCCCGGCAATACTAAATTCTCATCTGTAGTTGTCTCTTGCTAATGCCAGTCAGGTGGAAATGGAAGGTGGTAGAGAGAAAGCAAAACACACTTTCTTCACCCTTTGCTCAGCTACTATGTGTGACACTTATTATGAGACCCAATTCTTTCAAGGAAAAAACAGAGTGGAGAGTCTGCTCTCTGCCATTCCTAGATTATTTTGCTCTAAGATGACTGACATGCCCTAAAAGTAAGTAGATGTGGAAGAAGATTATTAGTGTAACTTACTGGTGAATTACTTGAAGAATTAAATGAATAGCAATAATTAAGGGTAATGTTGTATATTATACAGGCAGATGATCCCTACACATGTGAGTGAGCCCAGATGAGCCCAGCCCTGATCAAAAGAGATACCAGACAACCCACAGACTTGTGAGAAACAACTGTTGTTTTAAGCCACGATAGGTGTGTAGGGTGATTTGTTACATAGCAATAGCTAACTGATACAGATAACAATAATAATTTTTTGAGTATTCACAATATGCCAGGGACTCTTTCATGCTTCTTTCAAAAATCATTTGATCCTTATAACAAACATAACAGTACTATTACAAGCTCAATTTCTTAGTTCAGCATATTGAGTCTGAAATATAAATCTTCAAAATAAGTTTTCACATACCTTTAAGCATCACAGATATCCTGTGCCACAGATAAGGAAGATACTATTTTCTCCACTGAGATCTGTGAGACAAATGGACACATTAAAAGTGAGCACTGTGTTCACTCCTGCTTTCTGCCTAGGGATACTTTCCAAACCAAACTGCAAAATGATGAAGACCAAGAGAAGAGACATGACATTGCTGAGCTTAGGAGGCAGAGATGAGAGTGCAGGGCTGCCAACGTGGCTGGACTTTGCCAGGCAAGGTACCAAAGAGGAGAGAGCTGCCCAAAAGGTGGTCCATGGAAGTCTACCTGGGCATTCACCTAGGTTCTTAATTGTACATGGGCAGTGAGAGACATCTTGAGGCCCAGCAGAGAGTGGGCTTAAGAGCTGAACAGGGTTACCAGGGGTTGCATAGTCCTGGAAGACACTGGAGTTCTGTTTCAGCCAGAATGAAGACACCCACACTAGCACCTTGGGTATTTCAATGAGACCCCAGAAAGGTCACACTTTAGGAATAATGACCATGCACTAGGAAAAGGTCACACCTTAGGAATAAGAAAAATATCAAAATAGAACCTAACAAAGCCTAAAATCAAGCTTGAAAGGATTTAGAAACAATCTTCCAGTAAATCACCTACCTACCAGAACAAAACTCCATTCTTTCAACAAGAAATCATAATTTAAACTCCCTACAGAATAACATTCACAATGTTCAGCATACAATATAAAAATTTTAGGCATGAAAAAAAGCAAGAAAATATGAGCCATAATCAAAAGAAAGGAATCTCAAGAAGACCCAGGTGTTGGACTTATCAGAGGAGTATTTTAAAACTATTATTAATATATTTAAGAATAAATGAAGAGATATACATAATAAGTAAATAGATGGGAGTCTCAGCAGAGAATTGCAACTACAAAAAAGGTAACAAATGAAAATTCCAGAACTTAAAAATAAAACATCTGAAATGAAAATTCAAAGGATGTGTTTGACAGAAGATGTTACAGAAGAAAAGGCCAATAACCTTGAAGACAAATCAATAGAAATTGTCCCAACTGAATAACAGAGAGGAAGAAAATTTTAAATAATGAAGAACAACTCAGACACATCAGGTAGTCCAACACACATGTGATGCAAGTCTCAAATGAAGAGGAGAAAGGATACAGTAGAAAATATTAGAAGAACTAATGGCCAAACATTTCCCACATTTTGTAAAAATTACCAACCTACAGATCAAAGAAGCTCAGAAGACCATTAGTTGAATAAATACAAAAAAAAAAAACCCAAAATACACACATTTAAGCACACTATAGTTAAACTCGTTGAAAATTAAAGATAAAATCTTCAAGTCAGCTAGAAAAAATTCTTAAATGATGTTGCAGAGGAACTATAAGAATGATATCTGACTTCTCATCAAAAACAATGGAGGCCAAAATACAACAGAATGACATCTTTAAGAAAAGGGAATCCTTGTACACTGTTGGTGGGAATGTAAATTGGTGCAGCCACTGTAGAAAACAGTATGGAGATTCCCCAAAAGCTAAAAATATAATAGAACTACCATATGATCCTGGAATTCCACTCCTGGGTATACATCCAAAGAAAACTAAACACTAATTTGAAAAAATACATGCACCCCAATCAATGTTCATAGAGGCATTATTTACAGCCAAGATATGGAATTAACCTAAGTGTCCATCAACAGATGAATGGATGTGTTGTATACATACACACACACAATAGAATATTACTCATCCATAAAAAAGAATGAAATTTTTCCATTTGCAACAACATGGATGGACTTGGAGGGTATTATGCTAAGTGAAATAAGACAGAGAAAGACAAATACTGTATGTTATCGCTGATATGTGGACTCTAAAAATTACAACAAACTAATGAGTATAATGAAAAAGAAACAGACTCAGAGATATAGCGAACAAACTAGTAGTTACAAGTGGGGAGAGGGAAAGGGGGGCAAATAGGAGCAGGGGATTAAGAGACACAAACTACTATGTATAAAATAAATAAGCTACAAGGATATATTGTACAGCACAGAAATATAGCCAATATTATAACTATAAATGGAGTGTAGTCTTTACAAATGGTGAATCACTATGTTATACACTTAAAACTTATATAATATTGTACATCAACTATACCCCAATAAAAAAATTTTTAAGGGGATAGGGGTGGGCAAAATGGGTGAAAACAGTCAAAAGGTATAAACTTCCACAAATAAGTTTAAATAAGTTCTGGAGATGTAATATACAACATGATGACTATAGTTAACAACACTATATTTTATATTTGAAAGTTGCTAAGACAGTAGATCTTAAAAGTTCTGATCATAAGAGAAAAAATTTGTAACTATTGATATATGTGGTGATGGATATTAGCTAAACTTATTGTGGTGATCATTTCACAATATGTACATATATCAAATCATTATGTTGTACACCTGAAACTAATATAATTTTATATGTCAGGTATATCTCAATTAAAAAAACATATTTTGATGTATGAAACACATCAGAAAAGAAGTGGGAAGATATTTCAAATATTAGAAAATGAAAGTCAAAAAGAAAAAGACACCTTTAGCACTAAAAGGGGAAAAAAATCAATCTTGAAATATATACACGGTTAAAATACACTCCAAAAATGAAGGGGAAATACACATTGTCAAGTATATTAAAACTAAAAGAAGTCATCACCAGCAAACCTCTACAAGAAATGCTAGACAGAGGGAATTCTTCAGGCTGAACAGAAATGATAACAGATGAAAACTCAGATCTGCAGGGAGTAATGAGGAGCAATGGAAATGTAAATATGTTGGTATATATGAAAGCCTATCATTTTCCCTTTTATTAATTACATTAAAAGATAAATGGCTCTTCAAAAAGATTATTTTTACCATTTACAATTTGTGGAGATATAAAATATTGTATATGACAACAATGACACAAAGTACAAGGGTATAAACATTTCAGAAGCCTCAATTTCTGGTGTCTACCATTTACTTTAATTAAATGCCTTCTTATCATGCCTAAAGTTTGCCACTTGCTATCTCAGTAGCCAACCAGAAGAACAATAGAAATAGGACACATGGTCTTTGACATCAAGGATCATACAAGGAGTTGAGAAAGCAAAATATACAACAGTGAAATACCTTAGCAATAATTACAAAGCAGTGACTGGAAGATACAAGAACAGACAAAATGCCTAAGTTTTCCTAGGGTTCCTAACACAAAGGAGTGATAGAACTCACTTCTAGCCCATCTGGAGAAATGTTGTGAAATAGGAGGGGGAAACCACGTTTCTCCTCATCATTGGACAAGGATGTGTGAACTTGAATTTCAGCCCCACCAGCCCTCAGTGGGCAATGAAACTGCATAGGCAACCACAGTGGCTCTGATCTCAGTAGATACAGAAATAATTAGGAAAGACTTCCAGGGTGCTGAGCTCTGCTTCATGAATATGGACTGTCCTCATCTCCAAAGGAAAGAAAATAACTCCCACATTAATTTTCAGAAAGAGCTTCAAAGGATCTCAAGCCTGGTATATTTTTGGAAGTTCACATCCAGCTTGATTAAACTTTGCTCTGTCTTTCTGTTTCTAACAATCTTATGGAAATGTCTTACATTTCATCTTTAAACTTCCATCGTTTTAGGAGAAATTGTGGAGACAAGTGTTCAAATGACAGAGAAAATATAAAAGTTTGTATTTGTTAATTTGTATTGAATTTAAGTAGCCCAAAGAATATTTTGCTAAGCAGTGACTCTCAGGAATGATCTTTTTTAAAAAATAATATTTATTTATTTTATTCTTTGACTGCATCAGGTCTTAGTTGCGGCATGCAGGCTCTTCATTGCGGCATACGGGCTTCTCTCTAGTTGTAGCACGCGGGCTCCAGAGCACATGGGCTCTGCAGTTGTGGCGTGCGGGCTCCAGGGTGCGTGGGCTCTGTAGTTTGCAGCACGCAGGCTCTCTAGTTGAGGTGTGCGGGCTCAGTAGTTGCGGTGCTCGGGCTTAGTTGCCCCGCGGCATGTGGGATCTTATTTTCCTGACCAGGGATTGAACCTGAGTCCCCTGCATTGGAAGGCAGATTCTTAACCACTGACCACCAGGGAAGTCCCAGGAGTGATCTTTTAAGGAGTCTTTTTCCCACCTTTCCTATTGGACACACTCATGTATGCATATGCACATAGTCCATCTGTGCTAGTACAAATATTAAAATTTGTCAGTATGATTTTTCTCTTAGTAAGTCATCAATTGCCAAATTGGGAGCTAACAGCTCCTGCCATTTAAAATTATCATTAGTTTTTTTTAAAAAGAGTGTAGAAATTTTAATTTTTAAACTATGGGGAAATTATATTGTGTGTATCTTAAAGAAAGTAAATAAAAATTGTAAATCATTATTCTTTTTTTTTAATCTTTGCTTTTGGCCTCACTGGGTGGCTTGCGGGATCTTAGTTCCCAGACCAGAGATTGAACCTGGGCCCACAGCTGTGAAAGTGCCAAGTCCTAACCACTGGACTGCCAGGGAATTCCCTGTAAATCTTTATTCTAATTGTGCCCTCAAAATTCACAAGTTTGTTAATTATAAAATTGTTTATGTACACTATAGTGCTGTGTTTCAAAGACATAAAAAGAAAACTTTCAAATTCACAGTCCAGTCACTTAGAAATAAACAACGTTAATGTTTTCGTTTTCCTTCTGGTCTATCTTTTCTGCATGAAGAGGCATGCCCAGACAATATCATAAAAAGTTATTTTTAATAAATTTTAGATTATATTGAATTAAAAGTTTTGAATCTTTTCTTTCATTTAACCTACTATTAAAGATCTTTCAAACACCTTATTTTAGATACCTGCCATAATTATTTGTCAGTCATTGTGGTAGCCAGCCTCCAAGATGACCCCCAATGATTATGGCCTCCTGGTATTCATGACCTTGTGTGGTACTGCCCCACATTGAATAGAGGTGACCTGTGTAACCAACTCAGAAGTAATAGTTTGACTTCCAAAACTCTGTCATAAAAAATATTGCATGGCTGCCCTGGTGGCACAGTGGTTGAGAGTCCGCCTGCCGATGCAGGGGACACGGGTTCGTGCCCCGG
>NW_006790551.1:2613426-2638174 GCF_000442215.2 Lipotes vexillifer
CCGGAGCCTGTGCTCCGCAACGGGAGAGGCCACAACAGTGAGAGGCCCGCATACCGAAAAAAATATATATATATATATATATCGCAGTTTTCATCCTTTTTGGTTTACTCAGTATAGGAGAAGCAGGCTGACATGTCATGAGGAGTCCAGCATCCCTGTAGAGAGGTCCAGGTGGTGAAGAATTGAGGTCTCCTACCAATAACCATCACCAATTTGCCAGGTATTTGAGTTCATCACCATGGAAGTAGATCCTCCCACTCAGGTTCTCAGATGACTGCAGCCCTAGCTGACACCTTGACCGCAACCTCATGAGAGACTCTGAGACAGAATCACCAAGCTAATCTGCTCCTGGGTTCCTGACCCATAGAACTGTGTGAGTTAATAGATATTTATTGTTTTAAATATTTAAATGTTGGAATGACTTGTTGCACATAGATAAATAGTAATGATTTGGGGACCGGAAGTGGGGCACTACCATAATAAAAACCTAAAATGTGGAGGTGACTTTTCGACAGGAAAGACTGAGAAGTAAAAGCATAAGGTACATGGAAGAAACTTAGCAGAAGCCTGGTGACCTTCAAGGATGCTACTGGTAAGGAGTTGGAGAAAAATCTGGAAAATATTATTGGGAACTAGAAGATAAGAGATCCTTGTTAGGGGCTTCCCTGGTGATACAGTGGTTAAGACTCTGTGCTTCCATTGCAGGGGCACACGTTCAATCTCTAGTCAGGGAACTAAGATCACGCGTGCCATGCGACACAGCCAAGAAAAAAAAAATTAAAGAGAGGGATCCCTTATGGGAACATATGTATATGTATAACTGATTCACTTTGTTATAAAGCAGAAACTAACACACCATTGTAAAGCAATTATACCCCAATAAAGATGTTAAAAAAAGGGGGGGATCCTTGTTCGATACGACAGAAAATTAAACAACACTGTCACATGCAAAAATATGGGGGGAAAAAAGAAAATATGTTTAATGAACTAAGTGATCTAGCTAAGGAGATTTCCAGGCAGAGTGTTGAAAGTGCTGCTTGGTTTCTTCTTTTAGCAAAATGTGAGAGGAGAGATAAGCTGAAGGAAGAACTATTGAATTGAATAAAAAGGAGTCAAGACTCTCTTTTCCAGATGACAGAAAATGCTAAAATTGTAAAATAGCTTCCAGGCAAAGATAAATCCAGGGCTCTTCCAAGAAAACATGGTCTAAAGATGATGTTGAGGTTGTGACTGTAAAATCCCATTTAATGATGAAGGAAAATCTATGGGAGTACTTCAGAGAATTCTAGGGCTACTGAGAAGCTTACAGGCAATGTCCCTCAGCAGTTTCAACAAAAGCCCAAGGTAGAAAAGGGCTTATCTTGAAGAGATTTATGGTGTGGTTTTTGTCTAATGGAATAAACGCCACCTACTACCCTATTGCAGATGACCTACAAAGTTGTGTTTTTTTTAAATTAATATTGGCAGAAACATTATCAGGTTGGACTGAATGGACAGAAACCATACAAGGTGAAAAGAGACCTTCAGACTCCCAAACTTTGAGAGGCAGGAAGCAGGCTGAGACTATCTCTTAGCTGCAAATCATGGGTTACTTTTAATGGAACAGGAAAGAAGAATCAGAGGGTGGAATCAAGGGCTCAGAGGGCAGAACCAGGAGCCATGGAGAATCATCCCCAGGAAAGAGTACACCTGAGTCCTAATTAAGGAACTTTCAATATTTGCCTGGGTGAATATTAGGATTTCTGTGAAGCATTACCCTCTGCGTGCCTCCTGTTCTCCCCATTTTGAATGGGAATATCTACAGCAATACTGTAAGACTGTCCCACCAGTATATATTAGGTATGGGAGCGGGGCAGATAACTTGTCTCTGTAATTCATGGGTCTTCAGGGCAACAGGAAATACATTTGAACTGTACTTGGAACCACATACTGAAGAAACTGTACCCAAAGAGCTTCATCTGCCCCTGGACCTGATTTAGCTGGTGAGGCTCTGGACTTGGAACTGATGCTGAAACAGAATGAAACTTTTGAGGAACTTGTGAAAGGGTGATTGTATTTTGCAAGAGTAAAGGATACGAATCATTGGAGGCCAGAGCACAGACTCTGACTGTGGTAACCACCCTCTCCAATGATCCCCAGTAATTCTTGCCTCCTGGTTTTCATGTCCCTGTTGAGGTCCCTAACACACTGAATAGAACTGATCTGTGAAATGCAACAGTATATTAGAAAATAGCAGAGTGTGACTTCAAAAAAGACATTGCAGTTTCTACTTTGCTCTCTCTTGGATCACTTGCTGGAGGAGAAGCCAGCTGCCATGTCACGAGAGAACAACTCCAGTCCTATGCAGAGGTCCACGTGGGGAGGGATTGAGATCTCCAGCCAACAACCAGCACTGCCTCAGCAAGCATGTGTGTAAGCCACCTGTGAAGCAGAACCTCCAGCCCCAATCAAGCTCTCAGATGACCACAGCCCTGGCCAACAACTTGACTGAAACCGCATGATATGCCTTGGGGCAGAACCATCCAGCTAAGATGTTCCTGGGTTCCTTATCCACAGAAATTGTGTGAGATAATAAATATTTATTGTTTTAAGCCACTAAGTTTTGGGGTAATTTGTTATTACTAGTACATAAATAATTCAGCCATATCTTATGTGGATATACCATAATTCAGTGTTGAACATTTAGATTTCTTCTAATTTTTCATCATTACAAAACAATGCTACTATGAAACACCTGATAAATAGTAAATTGTCTGAATCTCTAAGTGTGACTCTAGACTAAATTCTTGGAAGTGAAATTACTAGATGTAGGTTTACAGCTGCATTATACAAGAGTATTTGTTTTACTGCAGCCTCTAGTTATGCTTTTAAAAACCACAAGACAAGGATATCCATTATCAGTATTATTATTTAACACTGTACTGGAATAAACACACTTAGGAAAGAAAATGAAATTAAAAGCATAAAAGTTAGAGACGAAAAACTTAAACCTCCACTATTTTCATTTGATATGATGAGTATTTGGAAAACACAAGAGAAACTATTGAAAACTTATTATAAATGATAAGAGAACCCAATAAGGTAACAAGAGACCAAAGAACTTCATCGCTACCCTAGATGCATTCAAGACGCTTTGAACAGAGGTCTGACCAATTGTGTTTATAGGCAGAGGTAGGAGGAAAAAGAGCTGCCTCTTGACTGTATCCTACTGAATTCATCTCATTCAACAAACAAGTTACACAAATACATACAATAATGTCAGCTGTGTAACACTTGAGTATCACATGTACACCTCTCAAATGTGCACACGGTGCACTTATAATCCCTAATTATCGGGAGGGGGAATTGTTGCTGACTTTGAAACTACAACTAGCAAGAGGGAAATAAGGGAGCACATGGTGACTGAAGAGGTTCATCAACCTGAATTACCTCATTGCTTACCTCAATCCCTGAAGCTTCTCCTACTCCATCAATCTTCTCTGAGACTGACAGACCAGGTCTTCGGCATTTAGCATCTCACTTTCTGAGTCACGGCTTAGTCACTCCCCCACTCTTGGCAAGCTCTTCCCTGTGAGAGTTTCTGCTAAGCTCCTATCCTGGAGGGTATGTTCAAGCCCAGAAGCCTAACCAGACTGATGCTGCTAGCTGTCAACTCGCCCTGGTTACAGGCCTCGGGAACAGGGGGATTTTGATGCTGAACCACAAGCTAGATTCTGCCCTTGCGATTCACCCTTCTTTACCAGATCAACTAGCAAGGGCCAGAGATAATCAGGATGTTGTTGCCTCCGCTCACTCTAACACACGTTCCCTGAAGAACACAGCAAGGATTATCTTTTTTGGATAAAAATGAGGAAGGGAATAAGGAGGGAGAAAGGGCCCGTCGCGTGAATGGCAAGTCTCTGGACCACGAGGACTGAACGAGATCTCACCTGGCACTTTAGGCTCCACCCGCAGGCTCAGAGCCCTGGCAGGAATGTTTTATACGCATGTGGCCTTCCTGCCAAGTCTGACAAATATTCCTAAGGCTAAAGTGTGTTAAAACACAGGAAGAGATCGTGGGTTCATTCCTGCAGAAAGACCTCAGAGAGCTGAGTGCACCAGGCGCCATGAGGAGACTCCAGATCTCCCCTCCCCTGTCCCCTGCCCTGCAGGATGGGGTTCCGGCACGAGCAAAGAGGAGGGGTCTGTACGTGGCTTTTCAGCACCCACAGAGAGAAGCCACTCTCCACAGGCCAGGAGGCAAGTTGCCAGAAACCCAGATGAGCCTCTTGCAGCAATGCGTGCTCTCTTCCCAAAGTGAACCAGAGGTCCTACCCTCCAATTTCGGCAAGTGAAGGCGGGGCTTCTGAGAATCTCTCATTCACAGCTTGGAGAACTTGCATGGCTGAAGCACATGCTGTATTCACTCACATGAAACTGCAAACTAGGCCTACAGAGAACAGAGCAATTGATTTCTAAACCCATAGGAAGAGAGAAAATATACGAAAGTCATCCTCAGCTTTCCCGCATCTAGGAAGCCATTAAAATATTCACATCCTGGAGTCTCCAGAGTGTGAGTTTCCATCAGGTTTCACCACACCTTTCGGCCTCTTTATTTACCCCATGAGATATTAAAGAATTCACAAAACAGATTTACAATTAATTTTATTTCAAATGAATATATAGCAGATCGCATTTGGTGAGTCAGAGAGGAACTCTGAAATAAAATAAAAATAGAATGTGGTGATCTAAAAAATAGTGCAACTCATAGCTCTCCAGACAAAATTGGCATATTAAATGGATAAAGAGCAGAACAGTGCATCACTGTCCTTTTTGAACGTCATAGATGTTTGTAATTCTTCGTTTGGGGTTTTAACCTCGCTCGATTCATATTAAATTTCAAAAGCACAGTCTCAGTTCACGATTCAGTTTGATTCACCTTCTCCTACGTGCTTGGCACTGAGCTAGGCACTAGTGAGACAGAGGAGAATCACACACATCTGCCCAGAAAGAGTCGAGTTGACATTCTTGCTATTTTGCTCTCCAAAATAAGTAATGCACCAAGTTAGTGCAGCAAACATTTTAGAGAGCTGACTGTAAGGTCCTGTGCGAGGTCCCAAGAAACCCCCAAATAATGCCAGGCCACAAGTGGCTTTTTAAAGCCACAGTACATATTGACTTTGTAACACAGAATGTTCATCTGGGCAGATTTACTTCCCTAATTATGTTTTGTTTGTGCTAATATTAAAATGAGCCTGTATTCCCTGATCATCTTCAGAGGAAAAAGTGCTTTAGAAGCATGCTGGGCAACAAGATAAAAAAGGATTGAAGATGCCCAAGCCAAGAAATATGGCTCCTCTGTCCCGCTCTCTATTCCTTCCTCTCCATGCCTTTTTTTCTTCCTTCCTTCCTTCCTTCCTTTCCTTTTTTTTTTTTTTTGAGGAATTATATGTGACTCCTTAGGAATATGAAAAATGTTTATTGTAATCTTCATAAAGTCATGGGAGGAAAAAGAAAACAGTTTAATTTATTGAGCCCCTGCTAAGGGCTAGATATTGTACTAAGTGTTTCATAAGTTATCACTTTTAATCCTCCCTAGAGCCCTGTGAAGAAGGCATTGTTATCATCAGTTTAGAGACAAGGACACTGAAGTACGAAAGTATTTACATAACTAATAAAAGAGTGAACCAGAATTTGAATATGGTCCACCAACGTTAAGACCTATTTCTTTCTACTGTACAGTTCACGCTAACCTTTTTTTTTTTTTTAAGATTTTTTTGATGTGGACCATTCAAAAGTCTTTACTGAATTTGTAACAATACTGTTTCTTTTTTATGTTTTGGTTTTTCGGCCACGAGGCATGTGGGATCTTAGCTCCCCAACCAGGGATCGAACCCGCACCCCCTGCATTGGAAGGCAAAGTCTTAACCTCTTAACCACTGGACCGCCAGAGAAGTCTCCACTCTAATCTTTAATATCCCAATTTACCAACAGCCCAGTAGAGAAATGGGCAAAGGAGAGGACCAACAGTTTGCAGAAAAGAGCCTTAAACATATATTTTTTTAGGTGTTCGATTATACTTGTAATAAGAGGAATGCAAATTAAAGCTTCACCCCCCACCATAGCAAAGGTAAAGAACACCTGGTATCACACTGTCGTGGTGAGTATGGGGGAAACAGGCTTTTGCTCTTACATTGCTGGTGAGAGGAAAGACTGACATGACTGCTCTGAAGGGCACTTGGGTAAAGTTCCTATCAGATTCCTCTTCTATGACTTCTTCCTCAGGTATACATGCACTTGCAAGAAATGGGATATTCACAAGATTATTCACTGCAACACTGTCTATAATAGCAACAGATTGAAACAACCTGATGTTCATTAATGGGAGACATAAATTATGTTCATCCATACAAAGAATTATTTACAAACATAAAAATGAGGGGGCTTCCCTGGTGGCACAGTGGTTGAGAGTCCACCTGCCGATGCAGGGGACGCGGGTTCGTGCCCCGGTCCGGGAGGATCCCACATGCCGCGGAGCGGCTGGGCCCGTGAGCCGTGGCCGCTGAGCCTGCGCGTCCAGAGCCTGTGCTCCGCAACGGGAGAGGCCACAACAGTGAGAGGCCCGCGTACCGCAAAAAAAATAAAATAAAAATTAAAAATAAAAAGAGAATTATTGTGGATATAATTTGCTAAGTGAAAAAAGGAAGATGGGAACAGCAAGTGCTATGTACTTCAATTTGTGTGAAGGGGGAAATATATACAAGTTTTGGTATATAACTAGACTATTAAGAAATTAGTAGCACTGGTGGCCTCCAGACAGGCATGGGGTGGGTGAGAGTGGGGAGGACAGGAGAATTATTACTATACACCCTTTGTGTCATTTGAATTTTGAACCATGTTAATACAAAACCTATTTTTTTAAGTAAAACTTATTTTTTTAAGTATTTTTAAAGTAAAAAGCTAAAAAGCACACCAATTAATTGCCTTTCATATTTAACTACTGCATAATAGAAGAGGGCAATGATACTTTACTGGGTTAAACCTGAAAGTTGTACAAACTGATACAAAATCACCACCAGCTTGCTTTCTCTTTGGCCATTCCTGTTGTTGGAATTACTTCTTCCTTAAATTGTTGTTTAAGGCTATGGCTTAAACTCTTTAGTTGTCTTCCTTCTCCTTATAACAATAATATAACAATGATGAGAACAATTTATGGAAGGACTGCTATTTGTAAAACTCTTGAGTTTAGAGCTGTGGTTATATTGTTTAATCTTCCTGATAATCTTATACAGTGGGACTATCAACCTCATTAAAAAAATTGAACTATAGTTGATTCACAGTATTATGTTAGTTTCAGGCATCCAACCCCATTTTTAAAATAAATAAATAAATTTATTTAATTTTTGGCTGCGTTCGGTCTTCGTTGCTGCTCACAGGCTTTCTCTAGTTGCAGCGAGCAGGGACTACTCTTCGTTGCGGTGCGCGGGCTTCTCATTGCGGTGGCTTCTCTTGTTGTGGAGCACGGGCTCTAGGCGTGCAGGCTTCAGTAGTTGTGGCTTGCGGGCTCTAGAGCACAGGCTCAGTAGTTGTGGCACACGGGCTTTAGTTGCTCTGCAGCATGTGGGACATTCCTGGACCAGGGCTTGAACCTGCGTCACCTGCATTAGCAGGCGGATTCTTAACCACTGTGCCACCAGGGAAGCCCGAACCACATTTTAAAGGTGAGAAAATAGAGACTTAGACAAATTAGTATTTTCTGTTTTAATTGATTTCTAGATACTATGGAGCAGCTGTTTTCTAATGTGTATGGCTTTGAGAAGAGAAATTTAAAAAAAGAAAAGGCCTTTGAAAGTCCATCATGCCACCCAGAAAATGAAGATGCTGACACACAATTTATTGCACAGAGATTACTCTATTTACTCCACAGACACACTTCTCACATTCAGGTGCTATTCAGAAAAAAATAGCCCATGTGTTATATAAGAGATTCTAATATTTTAAAGGAAGAAAAATGCTGTAAAGCAATGACAGCTCCTCTTTCCATTCCTTTCCATTTCTCAGCTGCAGTGCGTACAAGGCAAATGCTCTTTTTTGACACAAGAGAACCATTTTTTTTTTCTCACCAGACAATAATAAAAATCACATAGTCTCTCCCTTCACCAGCCCTTGGCACTAGCCTCAAGCATCTTCTCACAAGTTAGGATAGAGTCCAGGATAAAAGCCTGACATACTAAAAGGTATATCAGAAACTCTCCACTAAAATATACTTGATATTTTATTACTGAAGTAAAGACAACAAAATAAACCATTCAGCCTTGGGCTTTTCCCCCTGTCACTGTGTAGGAGGCCTGAACTGATGTTATGTTTCTTACAAAAAACGCTTACAAGAAGGACCTTTGATTCCCTTTGCCCCAGCTGACATCCTAATTAGCCTGTGTTCTCCAGCCCCCTCTCTCTCAGCCGTGAAGGGAGTCACACCTCACTAAGGAGCTCCCAAGAGAAGGGGCACTGTTTCTCATTCCAAAATGAAGGAGGCTGAAAGCAGTTTTCACATAAAGTTGCCATTTGGGCTCTTAGTGGATTTTCATTGCACTGTGAGGACAGCATCTGAATTCTGACTTCTTGATGATAAAATCTCCTTGTTGATCTTGGTGAGCTGGAGTGACTGAACTGTCACTCCAAGGGTAGAAGACTGCATGTGGGTACCGGATAAGAACATCATGAAAATCATTTTATCTCTCCTTTGGCTTCTGGTGGATATGGACTTTGTTTATTGCTTCCACATGATTCAATACAGTGGGACCTATTATATTTGTCCCCTATTTATGGCAAGGAATTGTCCTAGGCACTGAGGACACAGGCAAATACAAAACCAAGACCTGCCCTCTAGGAGTTTGATATTCTACTGGAGGATACAAAAAATATACAAGTCAGGTAATTGATGTATGACACTACAAAGACAAAAAAAACTGAATAAGGAAGTGGAAACCAACAAGGGGTATGTTTTCATTAGGGTGGCAAGGGATGGAGTCTGAGGAGGGGCCACTTCTGAAGAGAACTGCATGAAGTCTGTGGCTCCCCCAGGAGAAGGATCCAGTACAGAGGGAACAGCAAGGCCAAGGCCCTGAGATGCAAGTGGATTTCACAGAAATAGTGGAGGCCTGTACAAGAAAGGAAGGAAGCAAAGGGGAGAGTAGGAGAAACAGGGGTCAGAAAAATTGCGGAGATCCTTGAAGGGCCTTGTGGGTCATAAGGACTTTGGACACTGGGAAGCCATTGACAAGATTTGAGCAGGTGAGCTCCATGATATGATTTACCTTTTAAAACAACATCTTTGGGGGCCAAAATACCAAAATGCCTATTGTATTTATAGACTAAAAACTGCATGTAAAGCCTTTACTGTTAATCCTACTCTTAAAGATGATATTCTATGTGACCAGAGAAATCTTCCTTTGAAACAAGAGTTCACCTTGGTGGTTACTTTCTCTGAACAGCACAGATGAAATAATTATCACTGGGTAACAAAGAACCACTATATGTACCCACATGTAATTCTAGAAGTGGACCTCCCTCTCCTTCATTTAGTTATAATGTCCACTAGACCAAGGCTATTTTTCTTTAATATAAACAAAAGTACATTCGAATAAAATTTTAATAAGTTGTAAAAAAAATATTCTATGTGACCAAATATTTGGACTCATTCTGGGCTTAGGCATTTCAATGTTCTTGGTTTTTTAATTTAACTTTTTTCACAACCATGTTGAGAGTAAAAGTAAATAATTTCTGTCTGTCTTCCATTTCAAGTATTTCTGGATAAGGGATTCAAAAAACTAAAACTGTTTTTTTTTATAACATAAAATATGGAATCGATCTTTCCAGGGTCAGAGATGATTAATGTTTTTACTTTTATACATTATTTTCTTAAACTAGTTCACATCTAAACATTTTTATATGTTTGTAAGCAAGTATGCTTTCACAGCATACCTTGTGTATGCGTAAAGATAAGTATTTAATTCTCACTGTTTGCTTTTAACTGACAAAGAAAAAAAGTGAAAATGACAGAAACTGTGGTAGAACCTTACTTGCTCTTCTGGTCCTGGTTGTACCCGCCTTTGGCCAATCCCATAGCTATTCAAGAAATCTTCCCAACAGAGTACAGCAGGTTGAGAATCTGAAATCATTTCTGATATTCCCTACTAGATATTGATTGTTATATCAAGTAGTAAGTGGTAAAACTTTTAATTGACAATTAGTATAACTGTGGGTGGATTCTGATTTTGTTTTTAATTCCGTAGATTGTGTTTAAACAATTCAAAAGTATGTTCCTGATTTTGAGATACTAAGTGATATTGCACAGTTGTCACTTTATTGAATGTGTACAACACTCCCATGAAGTTTATAAGTGTACCTTTGTATAGCTTCAGCTGCTAAAATTAAAATTGATCTGTTATGACACATACAATAAAGACATTTTTGGAATCTATCATTATCTCAAAATAAACAGTTTAAAAAATGCTATCACTGGGGCTTCCCTGGTGGCGCAGTGGTTGAGAGTCCGCCTGCCGATGCAGGGGACGCGGGTTCGTGCCCCGGTCCGGGAAGATCCTGCATGCCGCGGAGCGGCTGGGCCCGTGAGCCGTGGCCGCTGAGCCTGCGCGTCCGGAGCCTGTGGTCCGCAATGGGAGAGGCCTCAACAGTGAGAGGCCCGTGTACCGCAAAAAGAAAAAAAAAAAATGCTATCACTGGCTGTTGGGTGGAGAGTAGACCACAGGGGATGTAGGAAGACTCTTAGATGGCCCCCAATGACCCCCGCTTCAGTGTTCCTGCCCTTCTATAATGCCTCCCCTTGAGGACAGTCTGCTATCATGGACTCGTATGTAATGAACAGAATGACAGAAGTAATGGCATGACACTTCTGAGACTAGGCTACAAAAAGACTGTGGCTTCCATCTTGAGCATTCTCTCTTGCTTCCTTTCTCCCTCTCCATCTCTTAGATCACTCATCCTGGAGGAAGCCAGCTGCCATACTATGAGCCACCTTATGGAGGGGTCCACACGAGGTGACAAGGAACAGAGGCCCACAGTCCAAAGACCATGAGGAGCTGAAGCCTGTGACAGACATGTGAGTGATCTTGGAATTAGATCCTCTGCCCCAGTCCTATGTTGCCGTAATGGCAGCCCTGACCCACAGGTGGGCTGCAACTTCACGAGACTTTGAGCCAGAGGCACCCAGCTCAGTGGCAATTCCGTTTCACAGAAACAGTGTAACAATGTATGATTATTGTTTTTGCCATTATGTTTTGGGATAATTTGTTACACAGCAATTGATAACTCATACAGGGGAAATAAGAGTAGAAGCAGAAAGGCCAATTAAAGGCCATTGCTGTAATCAAGAGACAACTTAGAATAGGGTAGTAATGGTAGAAGTGGTGAGAAGTGGGCCTGGGCAGGACAAAGGAGATAAGAAAAGCAACAACGTGCTCTCTGGACCTGGAGAAAGAAAGTGAAAAACTATGGCCCTGATTTCTACTCAGTGGAGAATAACCAGCAAGTCCCACAGTGGAGCTGCATGTTGGCATGACAGAGAGAATAACTCTGGAAGGATTTTGGCTCCTGTGGGAAGGCATGGAGACAAGAAGTCTGAGGACATGGCCTGACCTGAGCCTTGTCTAGCACCCTGTAGCAGGACTGAGAAGCTGATTCCAGGAGCTGGGAAATGGAAAGGGACAGGGTCTGGCATCAGCCTGAATTTACAGACCAAAGACGATTGCGACGAGTCCAGAACACCTCTGTTTGGTTGAAGTAATCAGAGAAACTCACCTGAATAAGTATGTCAGTCCAAGTCCTATGATTAAAAATTGTAAAAAGCCATATTCTTTTTTTTTTTTTTTTTTTTTTGTGAATCCTTAAAAGTACTCAGCAAAAATAGTGCCGTACACTCCAAGAGCAGAATTAAGCGTTGGAGGGAGGTTGCTGTCTGTATATCCTTAACGGGTGGGATGGTTATTGTAAACCTAGAGGAAAGATACTGGGCCAGATGCAGAGAAATAGCAAATGTCACAGGAAACAAGCAAATGCAGCGGTAGCTTCGGTTCTGAAGAGGACTTTTGAGAGGTGGAAGACAAATAGTGTACGGAGTCTGTGAGTGTATTGTATATACACACATGTGCACTCTATAAAGATTTCACAGGCCTCCAAGCCATTCTTCAGAATCTTCGCGGTACGCGGGCCTCTCACTGCTGTGGCCTCTCCTGTTGTGGAGCACAGGCTCTGGACGCGCAGGCTCAGCGGCCATGGCTCACGGGCCCAGGCGCTCTGCAGCATGTGGGATCTTCGCGGACTGGGGCACGAACCCACGTCCCCTGCATCAGCAGGCGGACTCTAAACCACTGCGCCACCAGGGAAGCCCAAAAGCCATATTCTTAAGTGCTCCTCTATCAGGGCAGATCACCAGGTCCTGCACCTCTGGGACAAAGAGGCAGGCTGTTACCAGCCATGCAGACATTGGCCCTGAAGGCAGTTATCCTAATGGTTAAGACTATGGGTCTTGGGGCTTCCCTGGTGGTGCAGTGGTTAAGAATCCGCCTACCAATGCAGGGGACATGGGTTCAATCCCTGGTCTGCAGCGATCCCACATGTTGAGGAGCAGGTAAGCCCGTGCACCACAACTACTGAGCCTGCACTCTAGAGCCCATGAGCCACAGCTACTGAGCCCACGTGCCACAACTACTGAAGCCCGCACACCACAATGAAGAGTAGCCCCCGCTCGCCGCAACTATAGAAAGCCCACACGCAGCAACGAAGACCCAATGCAGCCAAAAATAAATAATAAAATAAAAAGTTTTTTTAAAAAGCTTCTTATCTATTAAAAAAAAAAAAAACACCATGGGTTTTGATGTGAGGAAGGTTGAGGTGGAATTCCAACTCCTCTCTTGCTAACTGTGTGACCTCAGCAAACATTTAAATTCCTACAAGCTTCTGCTTTCTTGACTGCAAAACAAGGATACTAAAGGCACTTACCCCTAGTACCTTTAGTACAACAATGAATGGCTGGAAGGATTGGATAAGATAGAGTATGTATTTTTCTTAGCACAGTGCCTGGCACATAGTAAGTTCTCGGTAAATAAGCATTGAGCTGCCACGATGTGAACTGTCATCTGCTGCTGCTGTTCTAAGTCCCTGGAGGAACACACAGGGTGACCAAAGGAGGTGGCAGCGCCCTTTATCTTAAAGCAAAGCTGTACTGCTATGTCTGACATTAAAAACAGGAAGGTACACACACATCCCTGTATAGCTATTCTAGGAAAATCTGTGGTCAAAAGCCCACTTTACCCCATCAGTGAACACAGCAGCTGGTTCCCTCTGCCCTCCTCTCACTCTTGATAAGCGAGCTTCTAACATGCCTTAAAGGCAAGTCCTGCTGCTGAAATGAAGAAGGCCCAAATGGGGACAGGGTGGGTTCACGGAGAGTGTCACTCTTCTCAAGCAGCCCTATGCACACTGTGTCACCACATCTGCCCCTGACATTCACCGGCCACTTTGTGACTCGCTGATGTACAAAGAGACAACCCACCGAATAGGTCAGGATGGTCACTGGAGGACAAAAGGCTCACCAAGGCACCCACAAGGCATAGGCTAAGCTCGGGGTCTGTGTGTCATGTCATAGCTGCGAGGGACACTCCTGCCCAGATGGCATACCCCACGCCTGGGCATTCAGGGTCCTTTCACTAAGAGCTAACACATGACACTGAAGGCAAGACAGACTCAGCAGCTGCTATGTTCAGACACAAAAATCATCACAACCTAAAGCCACCAACACAAACTCTGCTGGAAAGTGTGGTCACCGTCATGGATGATAACACCAAACCGTGAATACGGAGAACAATGTTATCAACAAACCCAACAAACATATGCAAGTATACATAAAGGCACATCAAACGTTATAATCAAAAACTGAATACTAACATTTGTAACAGGAAAGAACAACTGGAAAGAACAAAATGTTTGTTTTAAGAATACATCTCACCTCAAAGTCCACTGTTTAGTTCAAGATATCCACCTGAAGCCAAGAAAATGTCATCATTTTCTCAGCTTGGCTTCCTGTTCTAAAATGAAAGACTTCAGAAATCTAGACATACTTATAAATCTAAATGCTTTTCATTTAGATCTATAATTAAGCCATAACCCCCTGCTAACACACATAAACAATTCATATTTGGAAATAAAAGTATCAAAACTTATACAATTTACAAATTTTCTTAATATTCTTCCCCACAGTGGATCTTTGCATTCTGTCATTTCTAATCTATAGGGTCAGATTGACAGTTAAACCCAACAAGAGCTAATGATTGTGACAGGGGAAAGTAATCAGCACATCCATTCATTAGCAACCTGCTCACACATTCATTGTCAATTATAAATATTGGCTTGGGCTAAACTCTGCTACCATCATAGGAGCCATTACCACCTGTAACCACGTGATACATTTGAAGAGTCAAGCTTCCGGCGTTTTGCAGCTGGGACTCAATAATCAAAACGTTCATAAACTAACACTTGGGTCCCAGCAGAGTATCTTGCTTGAGATAACAAATGATTATCCTAGACAATGGAACTACAAGTCTCTGATTCATGAGTTTCCCAATTATGTTTCTGGGCTGTATCCATTAGCTTTTGTTGAAAGCCATTTCACTTGCTCTTTGGGAACATTTTTAGGGGACATTCAAGTACACAGTTGGACACGTACATCAGCAGATACTGCAGGATTTGGGTCGGGGGAACTCCAGACCCTACTACGTGTAATGGAAGCTGTCCGGTGCCCCGCCCAGATGCCCTTTAGGGGCCGGCGCACCCGTCCCTCAGCTGCTGTGACTAGAGGTTGCTAATGACTCACAGCTGCCCTCTTCTCCGGAGGCCTGCTCTCCAACAAACCCAAACCGTCTTGACCTGGAAGCCATGTCCTCCCCACTTAAAAAAAAAAAAAAACTAAATTCTGAATTTATTTCACCTCCATATCTTGTAATGAAGGTCGGGTAGTAAGATTTGTACAAACCATGGTAATAGTTTCAACTTAGATACGGAAATTAACGTGTATTTTTCTGTAAGTGCACAATGGAGCCAGAAGCAGGGCTCATGTATATAGAGCTATATTTGTTAGTATGTATCCTTCAAAGTGAAATCTTAAACAAAGTTAACAGTATATACTTCTTGTGCCGCTCATAAAACATATCAGCCAAAACCGCCTACCAGGTGGATATGAAATCTGAGTTTACTTTTATATGCATTCATAAATTACTATTTCAGAGCAACCAGGTGGTACTTGATTTCCAATAACGTATGTTTTGGTTTTGCCAAATATATGTATTACTGTGGATCTCATGGTACCACATTACATTTTTCCACCAAGGACTTACCAAAATGGAGTACAAAGAGCAAGTTGCTTCTCTCAAGGGAGGCACAGCCAGCTCTGGGGGGCAGTTCATGCTCTGGAGCTTCCCATGGGGCCCAGCTGAAGCTAGTCTCCCACGGAGACCACATTCCAGCTTAGTTTTCCTCCTTTGACCTGTCCTGGTTCTCTCACTCATCTGCTCCTGAGAGGACTCTGGAAAATAATCGCTTGAAAAAGAACCTCCATCTCAGCGTCTGCTCCTAGAAAGCCTGACACTAAGAACTTCTCTTTACCCTGGATGGGACTGTGCTCCTTCCAGGGCCTCCATGAGCCCTAAGTCCCACCCTTGAACTGGTTGCTATTTCCCAAATACTCGAAACAGGTGAGTCTTTCCGTTTGCTGTGTCCCATACATCCCTAGCACCTGGCACAGTTCTGGCAGAATTCCTCATCACAGCCCAGACCAACAAAATCCTTCTTAACCTTTCTTAGAAATCAATTAGAGAAAGACTCAAAACCCAACAGAAAAATAGGTGTAGGGTATGAAGAAAAACAGCCCACTGAAATGGAAATGGAGGCATAAAATCATAAGAGATGCTCATCCTCACTCATAATAAGTGAAATCTGAATTAAAACTACACTGAGATACCATTTTTCAATCATTAAATTGGGAAAAATCTGAAATATAGTTTTTTATTCTATCCATATATCCAGTCCAGTGATAGTGGGTTTTTTCTTCCCCTGCTACAAATAAATTGTTAGTCCAAGAAACACCCCTCTGGGATTCCACTGCTGGGAAATGAATCTGATAAAGCTCTACAAAACCCTTTAGGGCTGTTGGTGAGAGGAGGGTGCAAACCTTATTTATTAACTTGAACATCGACCCCCTCAGGAATGTTACATATTATTTTATGTTCCTTCTCCAGGTCTTAAAGAACGTACTGCTTTCCTTATTTCCTCTGCTTATCCTACCCAGGCAAGTGTCCTCATTGCCATTTTTATCTATTTCTCACTTTTACCTGAAATCTTTTTTTCTTCAAGACCACAAAATGTCTTGATAGCATAAGGGCCATACCCTTCAGTTTGCTATATATTTCCTATCTATCTTAGTGTAAAGTGGGATTAAATGGAGTATGCATTTTCCTCTATTATATTGTGCCTGGTAGATAAACCACAGATCTATGTGGTTTATTGCATGATTTTTTTCAAATATTCGCTTCCTCTCTCTGCAGAAAGATTGTACCTCTTTGCCCCAATAATGTCAAGTTTGGTCTTATAACTTGCATTGGTCAGTGAAATGTGAGCAGAAATGACATAAGCAACTTCCAGTCAGACACTTTAGGACTTATCATGTGGTTCCAACCATCCTGTTATTTCCTCTACTGCAAGACCATCCCCAGATTAGCACATCTCAGGAATGGTTTGTTCCTTTAGCCTGGTCCTGGAATAAAGACGAGATAGAGCAGAGACACGAAGGACATAAAATGTGAGTGAAAAATAGACCTTTGTGGGCTTAAGCCCCTGAGATGTAGGAGCCGTTTGCTATCGCAGTATAATCTAGCCCAGCTGACTGCTAAATCTATAAGCTCTGATGCATTTTATTATTATTATTATTTGTATCCCAAAGAGCACCTAGCATAATCCTTTGCCCATAGTGCACATTTAACAAAAATTGGCTGAATATTATTTTTCTCTTCCTCTTTCATTTCCCTTCCCTTTCTTTTCTAAACAATTCAGTCCAAAAGCCATTATAAGGGGCAGAGGAAGGTAGGCATTTGGCAGAGGTGTGAAGAGGAGCTGTCATGACACAAAGCAGGGTGTCAGGGCTTCCCTGGTGGCGCAGTGGTTGAGAGTCCGCCTGCCGATGCAGGGGACACAGATTCGTGCCCCGGTCCGGGAGGGTCCCACATGCCGCGGAGCGGCTGGGCCCGTGAGCCACGGCCGCTGAGCCTGCGCGTCCGGAGCCTGTGCTCCGCAACAGGAGAGGCCACAACAGTGAGAGGCCCGCATAACGCAAAAAAAGAAAAAAAAAGAAAGCAGGGTGTCAGAGCCTGAGCAAGACCAGGAGGCTTGGTCAAATCAGTAACTATATTATGGATAGTGGGAGTCAAGTTTCTCACTATCAGAGAAGGGAGTTACAAATACGGAAAGGGAGAAGATTAGAATAGACCCTGTTTAGTTGGACTGGAATTGGAGATATTCATGTGAACACATGGTTTTCAATATATGTAGATAGATAAACATAATTGTAAACATATGTATATATATAAATTGCCTAGTTCTTGAAAAGGCTTGGGAGTAGCAACTTCCCAATGGAAATGACCACACCCAGCACCAGGTCTTGGCTTCTAAATACTATTCTACACTAAAGGAATCAGGGATCCTTGGGAAAAGAGCTGATTCCAAAGCTGAGACAGGGAAAGTAAGAAATGAGCCTGAAATATCCTATTCTGCCATAACTAAGGAAGTGCTCAAAAAAAAAAGAAAGATGATGTCAAAAGGAAACAGAATCCAGTTTGAAGAGGCTGCTACTGGCTATATCTGAGTCAGAGCATCAAAATAAATAATGAGAGTAATGAATTAAAACCCAGGTAACAACATAGGAATTCATTATATAAATATCTAGATAGATAAATGGGGAAATTGAAAGTTTGATGAGGAACAGGGCATTTACATAACTTCAAAGTACCACCCCTCAAAATACTCAATTATTAAGAAAGACGTAGTAAACTTACATTGGAGAAGCCTGGCAACCACCATCCTAACCAAGTGATCATGGTTAGTATCACCAGTAATGGAACAAAGTATTATAAAATGTGTGCCCTAACAGGCTGCCGTGAGCCACACAGGACCACTTCTGTGATATCCCTGCCAAAGAAACATAACCAGAATCTACGCATGAGGAGGCATCAGACAAACCCAAACTGAGGGATATTATAAAAAATGATTGGCCTCCGATCTCCAAAATTCTCAGAGTCATGAGAGTCAAGGGAGGACTTCAAAACTATTCCAGATTAAAGGTGATGAAAGAGAAATGACAACTAATGTGGCTGGGAAGGCACAGATTTGGAGGGATGCAGCCACACGTCAAGGAATGCTGGCAGCCATCAGAAGCTGGAAGAGGCAAGGAATGAATTGTTCCCTACAGCCTCTGGAGGGAGCATGGACCTGCTGACACCTTGAAGCTTGTTTTGGATTTCTGTGGAAGAAAGTATTTCTGTTTCAGTTTATGGTAATTTGTTACAACAACCAATGAAACGAATTCAGAATCATTCCCTAACACTTAAAGTCACCACAGTAGTGATGATGGCTGATCAAGAAGTAGATGTTGCCATATCTGGCTACTCTCCATTACCAATGAATTGAAGCAAGATTGGGGATATTCAACATTTCCCGTATCATCATGCTTGAAGATCCAAGGAAAATCACAGATCTAGTACACTGTTAAAGTGGCTTTATCTTTAAAAAGAAGGCTAACAGTAAAATAGTTAATATTCCTGAAGAGGTAGATGTCCTTGTTAATAATTAAGGATTGTACTCTCCTTTCATCCACAGCTTGAAATGGTTTTACACAACTTTATTAAATTTATTTCCCAGCGGTAGAATGCCACAGGGGTATCACTTGATCTAACAATTCAGCTGTAGCAGGGTGTATTAGTCAGGGTTATCCAGAGAAACAGAAGCTACAGGATGTGTATATATATAGAGAGAGAGATTTATTTTAAGAAATAAGCTCACATGATTTGGAGGCTTAACAAGTCCAAAATCTGCAGGGTAGGCTGGCAGGCTGGAGACTCAGGGAGGAATTGCAGTTTGAGTCCAAAAGCAGTCTGCAGGCAGAATTCCTTCTAGCTTGGGGAAGTCAGTCTTTTTCTTTTAAGGCCTTTATATGATTTGATAAGATCCACCTACACTATGGAGGGTAATCTGCTTAAGTTAAAGATTTAAGGTTTTTTTAATACTTTAATTTTTTAACTGACATATCGTTGATATACAATATTATGTTGCAGGTGTACAATATAGTGATTCATATTTTTTACAGGTTACATTCCATTTATGGTCATTATAAATGTTTGCTCTATTCCCTGTTTTGTACAATATATCCTTGTAGCTTATTTTATACCTAATAGTTTGTACCTCTTAATCCCTTACCCCTGTACTGCCTCTTCCCACTGGTAACCACTAGTTTCTTCTCTAAATCTGTGAGTCTGCTTCTTTTTTGTTATGTTCACTAGTTTGTTTTATTTTTTTGATTCCACATATAAGTGACATCACACAGTATTTGTCTTTCTCTGTCTGACTTATTTCACTTAGCATAATGCCCTCCAAGTCCATCCATGTTGCTGTAAATGGCAAAATTTCATTCTCTTTATGGCTGAGTAGTATTCCATTTTGTGTGTGTGTGTGTGTGTGTGTGTGTGTGTGTGTGTGTATCACATTGACATTCAAATATTAATCTCACTAAAAAAATACCTTCACAGAAACATCTAGAATAACGTTTGACCAAGTCTGGGTACTGTAACCTAGCTAAGTGGACCCAGAATATTAAACTTCACACAGGGAAAACAGAACCCACTGTCATTGGGTTGGACATATGCATAGAATAAGAGCTCACCTTTTTGGATTCAAGATCATTTACTTTCATCTCATGTCATTCAGTAATGTGTATACCTTTATCTCATTTTTTTTACCTGGTTTTCATTTTCAGGAGGAAAAGCAGCCTTGAGCGTCATCAAAGTTTGGGACTCATTTTGCCACCTGGCAAATGCATTCTGTAACCATCTTACTAGCATAAAACATGTGGGAAAGTTTCTTACTAGCTATTCATGGGGTGAGAAAATCTAGGCCCATCTGCTTTACAGACCTGAATCAAGAAAGGCTACTCTCAGGACCCGGTCTTAAGGGTGCTAGAGAAGAGATCTAAGACATAAGGATGTTTTCACCTGAAAGTTTTTCACTGATTTTATTTAGAACAGTCTAACCCATTCACTATAGAAAACAAAAGATCAGAGTTCAGCTGTAGCAGGAATCAACTACAAATTACTCATTCTGTTTCAGAAGATGATGTAATTTCTTCTGCCAGGGAGAGAAATGACACTCACCTTGGATCATGTGGCCATAAGCAGGAAAACAGAAGCCAATCCTTGATGGATCTGAGAAATGTCTCTTCCCTCATGCCTTCCTAGTTCTTTGGTTTCTTAGGAATATCAGCTGGGAAAGGATATGTATCGCAACCAAGAGAATCAGGGGGACTGTGAAGTGACCTGTCAATAACATAATAATGATGAATTAAATGTCTATTTTGTACCAGATGCTGTCCTGTTTACCACGGAGACAAGATGACAAAACATGGCCCTTGATCCTCTGTCTAGTGGGAGCAACAAATAAATGAGTCACTGTGATGCATGAGGGAGAGAGCTGCAGGCAAAGAGTTGACAGAAACAAAGGAGGGAGTGACTAACTCTGAGGGTCTAGGAAGACTTCACAGAGGAGGTGACCTTTGACCTGTACCTTGGAAGATGCTTAAGGAAACAGAGGATTCCAGAAACTGGGAGTTAATTTTTTGTTTATTTACTTACTGGTTTTATTGCTGATTATTAAAGTACTGAAGATTCACTTAGAAAATATGGAATATACCAAAAAATTATAAAGAAGTAAAAAAAAAAATGACCCATAACTTTAATATATAGATACAATACAGCAGCAATAATTACTCTGCCATAATTCCTTATTTTCTTTTTCTATTCATTTTAACATAAAATAGTATTTATTCTGTAGCTATAACTTTGTATATTGTTTATTCTCAAAACATGTTCTATCATTTAAAAACTTGGTAACCTAATATTTGATAGCTTCTTGAAATCTCACCAAGCAGATTTATCACAATATTTGTAAGCACTAGTTTACTGTGGATTTCTGTGCTCCAGGTTTTCATTCATATAAGGCATGTCTTTGTGCGTAAACTTTTGTCATATTTTAGAAGTGGAAACCCTAGGTTAAAGTATTTGAACATTATTAATGCTCTTGATTACTAGCCATATTGTTTTCTAGGACAGTTGCAACAAATTATCACTAACAAATTGGAAAGTGCCTTTCTTACTAAACTATCAACTTTGCATAGAATTTTTTAAAATAGATTTTAGCATGCATTCAGTAAAGTGCACTAATCTCAAATGTATAGCTACTGGAATAGTATCATTTTTTACCTATTTGATAATGTAATAGGAAAAATTTTTGTTGCTTTTAAAAAATATGTATGTTGTATTTGTATTTGTCATATTTGCTGTAAATATTTTTCCCAGACTGTTGTTTCTTTCCATTTTCTTGGTGATATTTTCTGACAATCAAACATTTTATTGTTTGTGTTGTCAAGTTTTTCTGTCTTTTCTTTTTTTTTTTTTTTTTTTTTTTTTGTGTTCCGCGGGCCTCTCACTGTTGTGACCTCTCCCGCTGCGGAGCACAGGCTCCGGACGCGCAGGCCCAGCAGCCATGGCTCACGGGCCCAGCCGCTCCGCGGCATGCGGGATCCTCCCAGACCGGGGCACGAACCCGTATCCCCTGCATCGGCAGGCGGACTCTCAGCCACTGCGCCACCAGGGAAGCCCCTGTCTTTTCTTTTGAGATGTCTTTCAAGGAGAATTCAAAATATTTCTAGATTTTTTTGAGACTTCTTTGACTCATGGGTTATTCAGAAGTGTGTTGTTTAATTTCCAAATATTTGGAGGATGAGCCAGCTATATTTCTGCTACTGATTTCTAGTTTAATTCCATTGTGGTGAGAACATTCTTTGTATGATTTCTAAGTTTGTTAAGGTGTGTTTTGTGGCCTATCTTGGTGAATGTTGCATGAGCTTAAGAAGAATGTGTGTTCTGCTGTTGTTGGATAGAGTGGCCTGCAGGTGTCAATAAGATCCAGTTGATTGTGCTCGCTTCGGGAACACATATTGGCCCCTGCGCAAGGATGACATGCAAATTTGTGAAGCGTTCCATATTTTTGTCTGTCATACAGAGTGAAGTAAGTCAGAAAGAGAAAAACAAACACCGTATGCTAACACATATATATGGAATCTTAAAAAAAAAAAATGGTCATGAAGAACCTAGGGGCAGGATGGGAATAAAGACGCAGACCTACTAGAGAATGGACTTGAGGACACGGGGAGGGGGAAGGGTAACTGGGACAAAGTGAGAGAGTGGCATGGACTTATATACACTATGAAATGTAAAATAAATAGCTAGTGGGAAGAAGCCGCATAGCACAGGTAGATGAGCTCGGTGCTTTGTGACCACCTAGAGGGGTGGGATAGGAAGGGTGGGAGGGAGACGCAAGAGGCAGGAGATATAGGGATATATGTATATGTACAGCTGATTCGGGGGGAGACAGGCAGGAGATATAGGGATATATGTATATGTACAGCTGATTCACTTTGTTATAAAGCAGAAACTAACACACCATTGTAAAGCAATTATACGCCAATAAAGATGTTAAAAAAATAAAATAAAAATAAAATAAAATAAAAACAAGATCCAGTTGATTGATAGTGCTACTCAGGTTATCCATATCCTTACTGATTTACTGCCCACTTGATCCATCAGCTATTAATAAAGGGATGTTGAAGCCTCTAATTAAAATAGTGGATTTGTCTATAACCCCTTTCAGTTCTCTAAGTTTTTAACTCAAGTATTTTGGTACATATTTAGGTGCATTCTTGTTTAGGGTTGTTATGTCTTCTTGGAGAATTACACCCTTCATCATGATGTACTGCCTCTTTGTTTTTTTGGCGGTACGCGGGCCTCTCACTGGTGTGGCCTCTCCCGTTGCGGAGCACAGGCTCCGGACGCGCAGGCTCAACGGCCGTGGCCCACGGGCCCAGCTGTTTCCGCGGCATGTGGGATGCTCCCGGACCGGGGCATGAACCCGCGTCCCCTGCATTAGCAGGCGGACTCTCAACCACTGCACCACCAGGGAAGCCCTACTGCCTCATTTTATTCCTCATAATCTTTCTTGTTCAGAAGTCAGCTTTGTCTGAAATTAACATAGACACTCCAAGTTTCTTTAGTTAATGTTATCATGGTATATCTTTCTCCATCCCTTTATTTATAATCTCAGTCTTTATATACAAAATGGGTTTCTTATAGTTAGGTCTTGTTTTTCTTAATCCATGTTAACAATCTCTGTCTTTAATTGGTGTATCTAGACCATTCACATACATAACTCCACCATGAAAATCTGGTAGCATTCCTGGAGGTAAGAACCACAAAACTGTGGGGACTTTCCCCAAACACTGTGGTCCCGGGAGTTTCTCACTCATAACAGTCCATATTCAGCCTCTGGAATTTCACTCAAAATTACCATTCAAGTATACAATTCTTTTTTTTCTTCCAGTTTTATATGTTATAATTTATATGATATAATTGACAGCTCTGCATAAGTTTAAGGTGTATAGCATAAAGATTTGATTTACATACACTGAGGAGTGATGCTTACAATAAGTTTAGTGAACATCCATCATCTCCTATAGGTACAAAATTAAAGAAATAGAAAAGTTTTTTTCTTGTGATGAGAACTCTCAGGATTCAGTCTCTTAACTTTCTATATAACATACAGCAAGCAGTGTTATATTTATCATGTTGTATATTACATCCCTGGTTCTTCTAATGCTTCTTGACTTGGGTGTAAATGCCATCTGTTTTCTCTAAAAATTAAATCATAATCTATGAAATTATGACAGAAGGGAATTACAAAATTTATTGTCATTAGAACTCATGGTGCAAAAGGCATGATAGGTAAAATAGACGGCAACTTAGCATGAAGCCAGTGGTACCAAACTGTGCTAATATTCATTGTATTCTTCACTGCCAGTTCCTCAAGTGTACAATGCTTAATTGACCAACGTCACTGAAAATTTGGACCAAGGATATAAAGATTTAGCACATCTAGAAAACCATTTATTTAAAGATACACAACCATGGCATAAGCATATTGTCTAAAAAGTGTCTATGAAGTATCCCTTTAAAATGGATTAGTTTATATGGACACTAAGAGCATGCTACCACTGTAGACCTACAGAAGATCTCACAGAGCCAAGTCTTGGGAGCAGAGAGCCAAGCAGGAGTGACCTGGAAGGCAGAGTGGCTAAGCAAGGGTAGCCTTTACTGCAGCCCCTTGGGCTGCGGGTCTGGGGAGAGCATCTCTAAAAGCTTCTCAGAAACAGCAAACTAAGTGTGAATTTTATATCTGATACCCAAAGCACCTCCCTTTATCCTGCTAGTGGCTTTGTCTGTATGTATTCAGAGCTGCTCAGTTTACAGGTCTGGTCAATGTCACACCATGTTATTATGCCCTAAAGGAATTTCACAGTCCCTGTGTACACCTCCTACATTCCTGC
>NW_006790551.1:2638352-2645137 GCF_000442215.2 Lipotes vexillifer
TCCTGTGGCAAGTGAATAAAGGTTCCAGCCCAGTTTGGAGCAAATAAAAATCTGGACCACGCTGTGTGAGGTCACCTGGACAGCCTCTTGCAGCTCACCACTAGGACTACTAAATGCACTGTGTTAATTATATTACTGAAAGATTCAAGCCACAACAAAACTATAGAAATCAAAACAATGAAGTACTGGCTTAAAGATAGACATACAGGGACTTTCCTGGGGGAGCAGTGGTTAATAACCCGCCTGCCAATGCAAGGGACAATGGTTCGATCGCTGGTCCAGGAAGATCCCACATGCTGTGGAGCAACTAAGTCTGTGTGCCACAACTACTGAGCCTGTGCTCTAGAGCCCGTGAGCCACAACTACTGAGCCCGTGTGCTGAAACTACTGAAGCCTGCGCACCTAGAGCCTGTGCTCCACAACAAGAGAAGCCACTGCAATGAGAAGCCTGCGCACTGCAATGAATAGTACCCCCACTAGCCACAACTACAGAAAACCCCCACACAACAACGAAGACCCAACACAGCCAAAAGTAAAATAAATAAAATAAATAATTTTTTTTAAAAAAGATAGACATATAGATCAGTGGGAAAGAATTGAGAATCCAGATACAAATCCTTACATTTTTGACAAGGATGTCAAGACAATTCAGTGGGGAAAGAATAATCTTTTCAACAAATGGTGCTAGGACAACTGGATATCCAAATGCAAAAGAATGAAGTTGGACCATTACCTCGCAAAATACAAAATACAAAAATTAACTTAAGGGGAGCTTCAAGATGGCATAAGAGTAAGATGTGGAGATCACCTTCCTCCCCACAAATACATCAGAAATACAGCTACATGTGGAACAACCCCTACAGAACACCTACTGAATGCTGGCAGAAGACCTCAGACCTCCCAAAAGGCAAGAAACTCCCCACGTACCTGGGTAGGGTAAAAGAAACAAGAATAAACAGACAAAGGATAGGGACGGGGCCTGCAACAGTGGGAGGGAGCCGTGAAGGAGGAAAGCTTTCCACACGCTAGAAGCCCCTTCGCGGGGGAGACTGCGGGTGGCGGAGGGGGGAGCTTCGGAGCCGCGGAGCAGAGCGCACCCACAGGGTGCGGGGGGCAAAGCGGAGAGACTCCTGCACAGAGGATCAGGGCCGACCGGCACTCACCAGCCCGAGAGGCTTGTCTGCTCACCCGCCGGGGCGGGCGGGGCTGGGAGCTGAGGCTCGGGCTTCGGTTGGAGCGCAGGGAGAGGACTGAGGTTGGCGGCGTGAACACAGCCTGCAGGGGGTTAGTGCGCCACGGCTAGGCGGGAGGGAGTCCGGGAAAGAGCGTGGAGCTGCCGAAGAGGCAAGAGACTTTTTCTTCCCTCTTTGTTTCCTGGTGCGCGAGGAGCGGGGATTCAGAGCGCCGCTTAAAGGAGCTCCAGAGACGGGCGCGAGCCGCGGCTATCAGCGGGGACCCCAGAGACGGGCATGAGATGCTAAGGCTGCTGCTGCCGCCACCAAGAAGCCTGTGTGCGAGCACAGATCACTATCCACACCCCCCTTCCGGGGAGCCTGTGCAGCCCGCCACTGCCAGGGTCCCAGGATCCAGGGACAACTTCCCCGGGAGAACACAGGGCGCACCTCAGGCTGGTGCAACGTCACGCTGGCCTCTGCCGCCGCACGCTCGCCCCGCACTCCGTGCCCCTCCCTCCCCCCGGCCTGAGTGAGCCAGAGCCCCCGAATCAGCTGCTCATTTAACCCCGTCCTGTCTGAGAGAAGAACACTCGTCCTCAGGTGACCTACACGCAGAGGCGGGGCCAAATCCAAAGCTGAGCCCCCGGGAGCTGTGCGAACAAAGAAGAGAAAGGGAAATCTCTCCCAGCAGCCTCAGAAGCAGTGGATTAAATGTCCACAATCAACTTGATGTAGGCTGCATCTGTGGAATACCTGAATACACAACAAATCATCCCAAATTGAGGAGGTGGACATTGGGAGCAAGGGTATATATATATATTTTTCCTTTCTCTCTTTTTGTGAGTGTGTATGTGTACGCTTCTGTGATTGATTTTGTCTGTATAGGTTTGCTTTTACCATTTGTCCTAGGGTTCTGTTTTTTTTGTTGTTGTTTGTTTTACTAGTATAGTTTTTAGCACTTGTTATCACTGGTGGATTTGTTTTTTGGTTTGGTTGTTCTTTCTTTCTTTTTTAATTAAAAAAATTTTTTTTATTACTTAAAATATTTTAATAATTATTTTTTAGTTTTTATTTTAATAACCTTATTTTTTTATTCTATTTTATCTTCTTCTTTCTTTCTTTCTTTCTTTTATTTCTCCCTTTTATTCTGAGCCGTGTGGATGACAGGTTCTTGGTGCTCCAGCCAGGCAACAGGGCTGTGCCTCTGAGGTGGGAGAGCCAAGTTCAGGACACGGGTCCACAAGAGACCTCCCAGCTCCACATAATATCAAACGGCGAAAAACTCCCAAAGATCTCCAGCTCAACGCCAAGACCCAGCTACACGCAGCAACCAGCAAGCTACAGTGCTGGACACCATATGCCAAACAACTAGCAAGACAGGAACACAACCCCATCCATTAGCAGAGAGGCTGCCTAAAATCATAATAAGGCCACAGACACAACAAAACACACCACCAGATGTGGACCTCCCCACCAGAAACACAAGATCCAGCGTCATCCACCAGAACACAGGCATTAGTCCCCTCCACCAGGAAGCCTACACAACGCACTGAACCAAACGGAACCACTGGGAGCAGACACCAAAAACAACGGGAACTACAAACCTGCAGCCTGCGAAAAAGAGACCCCAAACACAGTAAGTTAAGCAAAATGAGAAGACAGAGAAACACACAGCAGGTGAAGGAGCAAGGCAAAAACCCACCAGCCCTAACAAATGAAGAGGAAATAGGCAGTCTATCTGAAAAAGAATCCAGAATAATTATAGTAAAGATGATCCAAAATCTTGGAAATAGAATGGAGAAAATAAAATAAACGTTTAACAAGGACCTAGAAGAACTAAAGAGCAAACAAACAGTGATGAAAAACACAATAAATGAAATTAAAAATTCTCTAGAAGAGATCAGTAGCAGAATAACTGAGGCAGAACGGATAAGTGACCTGGAAGATAAAATAGTGGAAATAACTACTGCAGAGCAGAAAAAAGAATAAAAAGAATTGAGGACAGTCTCAGAGACCTCTGGGACAGCATTAAATGCACCAACATTCGAATTATAGAGGTCCCAGAAGAAGAAGAGAAAAAGAAAGGGACTGAGAAAATATTTGAAGAGATTATAGTTGAAAACTTCCCTAATATGGGAAAGGAAATAGTTAATCAAGTCCAGGAAGCACAGAGAGTCCCATACAGGATAAATAAAAAGGAGAAACACGCCAAGACATGTATTAATCAAACAATCAAAAATTAAATATAAAGAAAAAACATTAAAAGCAGCAAGGGAAAAACAACAAATAACACACAAGGGAATCCCCACAAGGTTAACAGCTGATCTTTCAGCAGAAACTCTGCAAGCCAGAAGGGAGTGGCAGGACATATTTAAAGTGATGAAGGAGAAAAACCTACAACCAATATTACTCTACCCAGCAAGGTTCTCATTCAGATTCGATGGAGAAATTAAAACCTCTACAGACAAGCAAAAGCTAAGAAAATTCAGCACCACCAAGCCAGCTTTACAACAAAAGCTAAAGGAACTTCTCTAGGCAAGAAACACAAGAGAAGGAAAAGACCTACAATAACAAACCCAAAACAATTAAGGAAATGGTAATAGGAACATACATATCGATAATTACCTTAAATGTAAATGGACTAAATGCTCCCACCAAAAGACACAGATTGGCTGAATGGATACAAAAACAAGACCCTTATATATGCTGTCTACAAGAGACCCACCTCAGACCTAGGGACACATACAAACTTAAAGTGATGGAACAGAAAAAGATATTCCATGCAAATGGAAATCAAAAGAAACCTGGAGTAGCAATTCTCATATCAGACAAAATAGACTTTAAAACAAAGACTATTACAACAGACAAAGAAGGACACTACATAATGATCTAGGGATCAATCTAAGAAGAAGATATAACAATTGTAAATATTTATGCACCCAACATAGGAGCACCTCAATACATAAGGCAAACACTAACAGCCATAAAAGGGGGAATCGATAGTAACACAATCATAGTAGGGGACTTTAACAACCCATTTTCACCAATGGACAAATCATCCACAATGAAAATAAATAAGGAAACACAAGCTTTAAATGATACATTAAACAAGATGGGCTTAATTGATATTTATAGGACATTCCATCCAAAAACAAGTGAATACACTTTCTTCTCAAGTGCTCATAGAACATTCTCCATGATAGATCATATCTTGGGTCACAAATCAAGCCTTGGTAAATTTAAGAAAAGTGAAATCCAATCAAGTATCTTTTCTGACCACAACGCTAGGAGACTAGATATCAATTACAGGAAAAAATCTGTAAAAAATACAAAAACATGGAGGCTAAACAATGCAGTACTTAATAACCAAGAGATCACTGAAGAAATCAAAGAGGAAATCAAAAAATACCTATAAACAAATGAAAATGAAAACACAAGGACCCAAAACCTAGGGGATGCAGCAAAAGCAGTTCTAAGAGGGAGGTTTACAGAAATACAATCCTACATTAAGAAACAAGGAACATCTCAAATAAACAACCTAACCTTACACCTAAAGCAATTAGAGAAAGAAGAACAAAAAACCCCAAAGTTTGCAGAAGGAAAGAAATCATAAAGATCAGATCAGAAATAAATGAAAAAGAAATGAAGGAAATGATAGCAAAGATCAATAAACTAAAAGCTGTTTCTTTAAGAAGATAAACAAAATTGATAAACCATTAGCCAGACTCATCAAGAAAAAAAGGGAGAAGACTCAGATCAATAGAATTAGAAATGAAAAAGGAGAAGCAACAACTGACACTGCAGAAATACAAAGGATCATGGGAGATTACTGCAAGCAACTATATGCCAACAAAATGGACAACGTGCAAGAAATGGACAAATTCTTAGAAATGCACAACCTTCCGAGACTGAACCAGGAAGAAATAGAAAATATAAACAGACCAATCACAAGCACTGAAATTGAAACTGTGATTAAAAATCTTCCAACAAACAAAAGCCCAGGACCAGATGGCTTCACAGGCGAATTCTATCAAACATTTAGAGAAGAGCTAACACCTATCCTTCTCAAACTCTTCCAAAATATAGCAGAGGGAGGAAGACTGCCAAACTCATTCTACGAGGCCACCATCACCTTGATATCAAAACCAGACAAAGATGTCAAAGAAAGAAAACTACAGGCCAATATCATTGATCATTGATGAACATAGATGCAAAAATCCTCAGCAAAATACTAGCAAACAGAATCCAACACATTAAAAGGATCATACATTATGATTAAGTGGGGTTTATCCCAGGAATGCAAGGATTCTTCAATATACACAAATCAATCAACATGATACACCATATTAAAAAATTGAAGGAGAAAAAACATATGATCATCTCAATAGATGCAGAGGAAGCTTTCAACAAAATTCAACACCCATTTATGATAAAAAAAAAAAACCTGCAGAAAGTAGGTATAGAGGAACTTTCCTCAATATAATAAAGGCCATATATGACAAATCCTCAATGGTGAAAAACTGAAACCATTTCCACTAAGATCAGGAACCAAACAAGGTTGCTCACTCTCACCACTATTATTCAACATATTTTTTGAAGTTTTAGCCACAGCAATCAGAGAACAAAAGGAAATAAAAGTAATCCAAATCAGAAACGAAGAAGTAAAACTGTCACTGTTTGCAGATGACGTGATGCTATACATAGAGAATCCTAAACATGCTACCAGAAAACTACAAGAGCTAATCAATGAATTTGGTAAAGTAGCAGGATACAAAATTCATGCACAGAAATCTCTTCCATTCCTATACACTAATGATGAAAAATCTGAAAGTGAAATTAAGAAAACACTCCCATTTACCATTGCAACAAAAAGAATAAAATACCTAGGAATAAACCTACCTAAGGAGACATAAGACCTGTATGCAGAAAACTATAAGACACTGATAAAATAAATTAAAAATGATACAAATAGATGGAGAGATATACCACGTTCCTGGTTTGGAAGAATCAACATTGTGAAAATGACTGTATTACCCAAAGCAATCTACAGAGTCAATGCAACCCCTATCAAACTACCACTGGCATTTTTAAACAGAACTAGAAGAAAAAATTTCACAATTTGTATGGAAACACAAAAGACCAGGAATAGCCAAAGCTATCTTTAGAAAGAAAAGCAGAGCTGGAGGAATCAGGCTCCCTGACTTCAGACTATACAACAAAGCTACAGTAATCAAGACAATATGGTAATGGCACAAAAACAGAAATATAGATCAACGGAACAGGATAGAAAGCCCAGAGATAAACCCACACACATATGGCCACCTTATCTTTGATAAAGGAGGCAAGAATATACATTGGAGAAAAGCGAGCCTCTTCAATAAGTGATGCTTGGAAAACTGGACAGCTACATGTAAAAGAATGAAATTAGAACCCTCCGTAACACCATACACAAAAATAAATGCAAAATCGATTAAAGACCTAAATGTAAGGCCAGGCACTATCAAACTCTTAGAGGAAAACATAGGCAGAACACTCTATGACATAAATCACAGCAAGATCCTTTTTGACCCACCTCCTAGAGAAATGGAAATAAAAACAAAAATAAACAAA
>NW_006790551.1:2645449-2662603 GCF_000442215.2 Lipotes vexillifer
CAGATGAATGGATAAAGAAGATGTGGCACATATATACAATGGAATATTACTCAGCCATAAAAAGAAACGAAATTGAGTTATTTGTAGTGAGGTGGATGGACCTAGAGTCTGTCATACAGAGTGAAGTAAGTCAGAAAGAGAAAGACAAATACCGTATGCTAACACATATATATGGAATCTAAGAAAAAAAATAATGTCATGAAGAACCTAGGGGTAAGACGGGAATAAAGACAAAGACCTACTAGAGAATGGACTTGAGGATATGGGGAGGGGGAATGGTAAGCTGTGACAAAGTGAGAGAGTGGCATGGACATATATACACTACCAAACGTAAAATAGATAGCTAGTGGGAAGCAGCCGCACAGCACAGGGAGATCAGCTCAGTGCTTTGTGACCACCTAGAGGGGTGGGATAGGGAGGGTGGGAGGGAGGGAGATGCAAGAGGGAAGAGATATGGGAACATATGTATATGTATAACTGATTCACTTTGTTATAAAGCAGAAACTAACACGCCATTGTAAAGCAATTATACTCCAATAAGAATGTTAAGAGAAAAAAAAAACAACCAAACAAATTAAACCCACCTCTTCTCTCAGACGCTGCAGCCTAGAAGCGGCTTCTGAAGCACTCCCTCAGCCATGCACATGTACCTGCCAGGACCCCAGCCTCCCAGGCAAGGAAGCCCCTCACACTCTATCAGAAACAGTGGCCGTTCCCTGGACCAAACGAGTTTTGTAGTAAAATTGTTCCTTGTCCATGTGAAACTGAGGAAAAAGGGAGCAACGCACTTAACTTTTTATGAAGCTAAAATTGAAATAACTTTTATTCTGATGTTATGCCCTTTTTAAATTCGTGATGTTAAAATGTTCTTTTTTTCACCGTATGGAGATAGTAGATGCTGGTTCTTTTTTTGTTTGCTTGTTTTCAGGGAGTTTCTTGCTAGTCACTTTTAAACACCCAAGGGGGAAATACATTATTCAGGATCTTCTATTCTACACTTGCCTGATTATACAACTCTTTCACTGAAAAGCACTTAATAGAAACTATTTTTCCATTTACTATATTTTTGTATTTATTAACTATCTTTGTTAGTTGCTTTCATTTTGCCCCATTTGGCAAAATTAAAAGGTTGGGAAACTCCCCTCCGCAATTTTAGAAATATATATCTTCCTGACCCATTAAATACAATAACCTGAGAAACATTGATCAAAAATGTCTGCCAAAGGAGCACCACAGGAAGTTGAATCCAGTGTCAATAAAATGTGTTCAAAACAGATATCATTATGGTTACAATGTACTTCAAATGAATACCAACAAGTAACAGTGGAGCAGCTTAGCAGGTATAAAAATAATCCTTTAAAATTGCAAGTGATGTGCAAACATGTCACTCCTCAAAAAATTTGGCAGGAAGAGTTAATGGAAAATCTATTTATTATCTGGGGACTTCCCTGGCGGTCCAGTGGTTAAGACTCCATGCTTCCAATGAAGGGGGCACGGGTTTGATCCCTGGTGGGGGAACTAAGATCCCACATGCCACGGTGCAGCCAAAAATAAAAAAGTCTATTTGTTATTAAAGACTGCTGGCCTCATAAATCTTTTTCTTGCTTTAATAGTTTTAACAATCATCCTTTTAAAAAAACAAACAATTTACTTTAAAAAAATGTTTATTGGAGTATAGTTGATTTACAATGTTGTGTACAGCAAAGTGAATCAGTTATATATATACATATATCCACTCTTTTTTAGATTCTTTTCTCATATAGGCCATTATAGAGTACTGAGTTGAGTTCTCTGTGCTATATAGTGGGTCCTTATTACTTATGTAGTTTATATATAGTAGTGTATATATGTCAATCCCAATCTCCCAATTTATCTATCCCTCCCTCACCCCCTGGTAACCATAAGTTTGCCAAACAATTTACTTTTATTTCAACAACTTCAGTAAAGTCAGAGCAAAATATTAATGTAAAGCCTAAAATTGTTCATTCCTATGGTCAGAAAAATTGTATTTTACCCATAAATGGTAATAACGTCAGTAACGGCATCGGTCTCCATGGTCTCTTCTGACATATTTTAGGATTCAAGTCTACATTACTAAAAATTTGTAAGCCCATTTACCTGCATCTCTTACTCCCTGGACAAATTTCTGTGACAGTAGACTTAAAGTCTGATACCGAGATGTGAATATGGCCCCTAAAGGATTAGAACAATGGCCTGGATATCATTATAGAATCATGGTATTTTTCAGAAATTTCTTGGTTCAGCATTTCTCAACAGTGTTTCTATTAAGCGCTTTCAATAAAAGAGTTGTACAGTCATGCAAGTTTAGAAGATCCTGAATAATGTATTTCTCCCTTGGAAATTCACAATACACGCTGGCACATTAAAGGTTCTAAGAAGCCCTGCCCTAAAAAAAATCTCTTCAGCTTGGTTTAATACAGTTTTCCCAAACTTTCTTTAGCATTTAACATTCATGAATGGAACACACTTGGAGAAACAATGATCTAATTCATGGTATTTTATTGGTTGTAAAACTAGGACCAGAGAAAGGTTAAGAGACTTTGTTCAAGATTTCCCAAGAAAGTAATAGCCATCAGGACCAGAAACCCAGGTTCCCGCAGTATTCTATTATGACATGCTGCCTTTGTTCGGCCTCATAAAAACTTTGGAAATTATTATGGAAAAGCTGTTATGAAAGTGAAACAGAGAAAACCCAGATGGATACAAAGTGCATTCTTATCAATTTCCATTCCTTTCCAGTTGATGTTATCAGAACATTTTTTAAAACTTGGAGGTGTGTACATAAATGGGAGGCTTGTAATTGGTGAATGGTGTAGAGAAATTGCTTTTTCTTCAGGCTACTGTTATTCAGATTATGTTTGAATGTATGAAAATTTAGGACAAAGATGTTAGCTTCTAAGTAACACACTGAAGCCCTCTGTATCTAAGGATCAAGATATAATGGGTTGAGATAGTATGAACTTGGATACTCTGTGCCATAGATTATGTGTTTTGGACATTTATCTAACAACTGATCCTTAGAACATAAAATAATACACTATACAACAGCAGTCCCCAACCTTTTTGGCATCAGAGATCGGTTTCATGGAAGACAATTTTTCCATGGATGGGAGCTGGCGGGGGGCTGGCGGGGGGATGGTTCAGGAGGTAATGCGAGTGATGGGGAGCAATGGGGAGCGGCAGATGAAGCTTCGCTTGCTCACTGGCTGCTCACCTCCTGCTGTGCAGCCCGGTTCCTAACAGACAAGGCACCTTTCCGCGGCCTGGGGGTTGAGGACCTCTCCTATACAGTGTAAGCACTCCACAAAACCTGTTCATGTTTATTTAGTAATCCCTAATACCTTTTTTCATTTAGAAATTTCTAAACTTTAATTTAATAGACCTCCATTTAAAAAAATACTTTTAAAATATTTGAATAATTGTCATGTGGCATTACTGTCTCCTATCAGAATAGAATTAGTCACATACTTTCTATTACTTTGGAATATTGTGAGATGGTTAATTATAGTGTACCTGAATGATTTCCAGTAGTCCCTTGAAAAAGGCCTCAGTGATCCATTTTGTACCAATGGGTTAAGAAAAGCAAAATAAACATACTTCCAATTTCATAGTTCTTTTTTGCTGTGTAAAAACTACTTTTTAAAAGAGATAGTCATTAAGAAAGATTTGTAAGGGGGTAGAGGCAGTACAGGGGTAGGGTATTAGGAGATAAAAACTATTATGTATAAAATAAGCTACAAGGAACAAGGACCTACTCTATAGCACAGGGAACTATATTTAGTATCTTGTAATACATATAATGGAAAAGAATCTGAAAAAGAATATATATATATACACACACACATATAAGACTGAATCACTTTGCTGTACACTTGAAACACTGTAAATCAGCAATACTTCAATAAAAAAATAAAATAAAATAAGGTACAAGGATATAGTATACAACACAGGGAATATAGCCAATATTCTATAATAACTATAAATGGAGTATAACCTTTAAAAATTATGAATCAATACATCGTACACCTGTAACTTACATAATATTGTACATCAACTATACTTCAAAAAGAAAATACTCAAAAAAAGATTTGTAAATGTTTTTTCTAATTAATTTTTATTAGAATATAGTTGCTTTACAATGTTGTGTTAGTTTCTGCTGTACAGCAAAGTGAATCAGTTATACATACACCTATATCCCTTCTTTTTTTAGATTTCCTTCCCATTTAGGTCACCACAGAGCACTGAGTAGAGTTCCCTGTGCTATACAGTAGGTTCTCACCAGTTGTAAATGTTTTTAAGAAACACATCTCCAAATTAACCCACATAAAAATCTTGTAATGGTCAGAGAATAGAACTTCAGAATAGTCTTCATATAATTCATATAATTAATGACAGAAGTGGTTAGTGACACTTTGTTTCAAAAATGTGCAATTTAATATTCCTAACTTACAGCCCTCCTTTTCTTTTGTTTGTTTGTTTGTTTGTTTTGTTTTTGCTGTACGTGGGCCTCTCACTGTTGCAGCCTCTCCCGCTGCAGAGCACAGGCTCCGGACGCGCAGGCTCAGCAGCCATGGCTCACGGGCCCAGCCGCTCCGCGGCATGTGGGATCTTGCTGGACCCGGGCACGAACCCGTGTCCCCTGCATCGGCAGGCGGACTCTCAACCACTGCGCCACCAGGGAAGGCCTGTTTTCTTTTAATTTTCTATATAAGGACAATTTTTTTCCCCACTGAGACTATATTTACTTATTAATATTTGTTTTGTCTGCGCCGGGTCTTAGTTGTGGCACACGGGATCCTCACCATGGCATGTAGACTTCTTAGTTGCAGCATGCATGTGGGATCTAGTTCCCTGACTAAGGATCAAACCCGGGCCCCCCTAAATTGGGAGCATGGAGCCTCAGCCACTGGACCACCAGGGAAGTCCTGAGACTATATTTAAATTACAGAGGAAGAACATGTTAAAATTTCTTTATAGCCTCATGTCACTTCTCTGTTTATTGTACACTCCACCTTCAGAATTCTGTCCTTGTTCTTCTAAACTTCTGTTGCAGGCAGAATTCTAATGTCCTCCATGGTCTCTGCCCTCTAATGGTTTCCCCATCATTATATAAGTTACATAGCAAAAGGATTTGACAGGTGCAATTAAGTGTATTAATCCGTAGACCTTAAGCCAGAGAGAGGATCTAGGTGGGCTTAACCTGATCACATGAACCCTATAAAAGCATAGAGTTTTCTCCAGCTGGTAGTAGAAGTAGGAGTCAGAGAGATTCCAAATATGTGAAGGATTTGACATGCCATTTCTGCCTTTGAAGATGGAGTGGGCCATGTGGTAAAGAATATGAACAGCTTCTGGGAGCTGAGAGCAGCTCCCAGCTGACAGCCAGCAAGGAAATGGGAATGACAGTCCTACATCCACAAGGAACAGAATGCTGCCAACAACGTGAAAAGGCTGGAAGAGGATTCTTCTCCAGAACCTCTAAGATAAGAGCCCAGTCCAGCCTATACGTGAGTTCTTAAAAAATATGTTAAAGAAATGTCTACCAATTCTTATATTAAGATTTTTTTTTAAAGTCAAGAATGTCAAATTTTGTAAAATGCCTGTACACATCTGCAGAGATACTCCTATCATTTCTCTCCTTTGTCTATTAATCTGGTTAGTTATTATTGTTGCCTTAGTAATTTTCCTTGTATTCCTGGTATGAATCCAATGAGGGCATGGACTGTTACTGCATTAGTTTGCTACTGGATTCTAACTGTCCTTTATGGGACAACCTGGGTAATCTTAAGGAGAAGAGAAGGTTAATTTCACTTCGGTTCCTATAGGAAATCTCTTAAGGCATAGGCAGCTGCTGAGATTATTTTATCACTTTTTCTGTTTTTCTACTGTAGGATGAGTTATAATACTGTGTTCATTACAGATGTGGAAAAGTAAAGTAATCAACAAGCAGGGACCATCCATAATGACAATACCCCAAGTATAATAGCCAGCCTCCAAACTGGCCCCCAATGATCACTGCCTCCTGGTATACATGACCTTGGGTAGCCTCCGCCCATATTAGGTAGCCATAGGATATTGCAAAAAATAATAGATCATGATTTCTAAGCCTAAGTCATAAAAGATGTTGCAGTTGCAGCTTCTGTATTGTTCTCTCTCGAATCACTTGCTCTGGGGGAAGGCAGGTGCCATGTTGTAAGGTCATGCAAGTAGCCCTATGGAGAGGTTTACATAATGAAGAGCTAAAGTCTCCTACCAACAGCCATGTAAATGAACCATCTTGGCAGTGGATCCTTAAATCCCAGTGAGATTCCAGATAACCACAGCCAATGTTTTGCCTGCAACCTCATGAGACATCCCAAGCTAAACCATCCAATTAAGCTACTCCTTTATTTATGACCCACAGAAATTATACAATAATAAATGTTTGTTTTTTAAGCCACTGAGTTTTGGGGTCATTTTTTTACTCAATAGATAACTAATACCAAGTTTCATATAGTTTCCTCCCAACAGAATTGCTGAAAGGTATCTCTCCAAAACCTTTCTCTCCTCATAATGGATCTTTTTCATTACTTTAACCAGAAGATCAGTGCCTCACAGGACTTCCCTGGTGTCCAGTGGCTAAGACTCCACGCTCCTAATGCAGGGGTCCCGGGTTCAATCGCTGGTCAGGGAACTAGATCCTACATGCCGCAACTAAGAGTCTGAATGCCACAACAGAGATCCCGCATGCTGCAACTAAGACCCAGTGCAGCCAAATAAATAAATATATTTTTTTAAAAAAGATAATTGCCTCTCATCCAGGCTGTGAGAGTTCCTCTTCCTGAATGATGGTCTGCCCTCACCATTTCCCTAATGACTATTTTCCCAAATAATGCCCATACAGTGGGAAAAGCCTGGCCCAGAAAAAAAAATCATCCAGAAACCTAAGACTTAGAATACTTATTTCCCCGTGGTTATCTCTTTTTTCCTCTCTGTCAAGATATAAGTATAATGTGAATAAATTGTTAGAGAAAGGAGCAAATGTGCCATTATCCTTGGTTCTGAGACATAATTATACTCAAGCATTTATATCAATCTTTCTGAATAACCTAGAGTTTTATAAAATACAGGCCCTACACCTAGGCCTCACTCTAATGGCTCTGATTCAGTATGTCTGAAGTGAGACCCAGGAATCAGTGGGGTTTTTTAATTGCGAAATTATTCTGATGATTATCCACTGTTAATTTGTCTTTTTACTAAAACCACATGATTTCCTTATTATGTTTATCTGTCTCCTTCCTCTGAAATATAAGCTCTATGAAGGAGGATATTTTTGTCTATTTTGTTCACTGATGTATCCCCAGCAACTAGTACTATGCCTGGCACACGGTAGGTAATCAATAAATGTTGAATAAACAATTGTAAAAGTTGATGAGCAGTATGGGAAGAAATAGATCTGGGAATGCAACATGGAGTATTTATAATTTAAAGAGTTATAGTAGGATAGACTTCATTGAGAAATGACTTGAGGATATAACAGAGTGTACCATATGAACATCTGGAGGAAGAGGGTTCCAGGCCAACGAAAAAGCAGTACAAAGATCTTGAGTCTGGGATAGTCCAGAAACATCAAAAAGACCAGAGTGGCTGAAGTGAAATGAGTAAAGAGAAGACTGGGAGACAGAAAATCAGAGGAGTAAATGGGGCCAGATCACACATGGTCTTATAGATACGAAAGAACTTTGGCTCTTATTTTAAGAGATGAAGAGCTATTGCAGTGTTTTGAAGAAAGCCACTGCATTTTTAAAAGCTCATTCTGGCTGTTCGTGTCGAGAATAGAATGTCGAGCACAGATGGAATTAGGTAGACAAGGCAGAAGGTAGGCTGAGCCTTATTTAAGTGACTTCAGGAAAAATTGGAAGAAAGAAATTGGATACAATGAGTAAACAGAGCCTTTTTGAGGTTTGCTGAAAAGGGGAACAGAGAAATGATTCAAGCAAAGGCTTTATGTTTTAAGATGGTAGACATAATAGTGTCATATTTGTATGCTAACGGAAATGACCCAATAGAAAAAAACATGGGTGGTTCCAAAACCTGGGATTCTAAACTCTAGGAGAGACAAGGAACCATTGACAGAGAGAGAAGAGCAGGAAAAATATAAGGGGCTATTAAAGAACAATATGTAGACATGTAGACTCTAGCTTCAGATTGTAGCTACCAAAATACCCATTTCCCTCTGAACGTCTGAGAGTAGGGTAGCATATCTCCATCCCCTTCCACATAACAATTATGTGTCAGCAGAGAATAGTTTCCCACAGAAGTGAGAGAGAGTTTGTCAACTTTAATCTCCATTGGTGGGGGGGTACTGTGACCCCTTAGTTCACATTACCACCTCCTTCAGTTCATTTTCTTCTCTGGTACACTGATGTGATTTATCTTAACATTTAAATCCTACCTCTCCACCCCACTGTAGCATATTGACTCATCAAGCCATCTGCTGTCTGCTTGCTCTCTTGATTTGCACATACCATAGCAGAATTAAATGGGTGAGTTACTTACCTGAATATCTTTCTGTTGGAGAAAGATGTGACCATCTAGATCAGGGTTTCTTAATCTCTGCAGACTGACATTTTCGGCTGGACAATCCTTTGCTGTCTGGTGCAGTGTAGGGTGTTGGACCCACTAGAAGTCAGAAGCACCTTCCTCTCTGTCCCACTTCCTGCCCCAGTTGTGACCAAAAGAATGTTCCAGACATTGTCAAATGTCCCCCAGGAAGTAAAAATCACCTCCCCACCCAGTTGAGAACCACTGATATAGATGTAAAATTTCTCAATACATTATTAATAGATCCTGGTGCTGTCAATGATAAAACATGGGATAAAGCCGGGGTTTTGTTACCTGTACCTTTATTCTGTGCTTTTGTCATAGATAATCATTGTTAACCCTCCACTTCTTACCACTATTCTCAAAATGAACATTATGGACCTGGTATAAAGAAATAACTTCACGCTCACTTTAAAAACTGGTACATTTCCACACGATTGGACTGCGGAGAATGAAGGAATGAGAATAGGTGAACTATGGACACTTAAAATACTATTGGTGAGATTTTGCCACCTGAGGCTTTTCAAAATATTTGTTCAAGCACCATATAGATTTTTTTTTCCCTATCAACTGATTGCTGATAACATAAAATTGGCCTTATCTGCATTGGGTGCATAAATATGTATTACTTTGTGGTAACAAAAAAAATCAGGACCAGAAGAACCCAGTCAAGTTTGAGAAGAACGTATTTGAATTCAAGACATAGTACAAAGTTACAGAAGTTAAGACAGTGTAGGATTGGCACAGGATATACAAATAGACCAATGGAAGAGAATAGTCAGAAAAAGACCCAGTTTATGACAGATATCAATGCAAGTCTATGAGGGAATGAATAGCTTTGCAATAAGGGGTATTGGAACATGTGGATATTTTATGGAACAAAATGGAACTTGACCCCTACCAAACAGGGTATACAAAATTTAATTTGAGATATATCACAGTTCTAAATGTGTAAAACAATAAAGCTTTTAAAGTAAAACAGGAAAATTTCCTCAAGACAGTCCTAAATAGAACACAAAAAATACTAACCACAAAAGACTGACTTCATTAAAATTAAGAACCATACCCATCAAAAGACACAATTAAGCAAGTAAAAAGGCAAATCACAGACTGAGAGATCTTCATGACATGTACATCCAACATCTCTAAATCAGTAAGAAAATGACAATAATCCAACTTTTTAAAATGGGCGAAATTCCTGAAGAGGTCTGTCACAAAAGAGGCTATTCAATGGAATACTACATAGTAACTTAATTAAAAAAAAAAACCTATTGATACTTGCAACAAAACAGATGAATATTACAGACATTATATTAAGTGAAAGTAGTCACAACAGTACATACTGATGATGCATTTATATCGAGTTTAGGCAAAACAAATAATGATGGAAGTCAGAATAGTGATTACCTTTTGAGGGTGTGTTGACTAGGGAGGGGCATGAGGAAACCTTCTGGAGAGATAAAATATTCCATAAATTTATACGGATGATGGTTTCTTGGGCCCTATGGAACATACAGATAACTCTTTTGAGGAGTTTTTCTGCCAAGCAGAGAATCAAGGCAGTAGCTGGCAGACAGAGTGGGGTTAGGAGAAGTTTCCTAAAGGATGGGGAAATAACATATGTATGTGCTGATAGGAATAATTAAGTAGCGAGGGACAATGGTGATGGAGGGAGAATGCTGGCGTAATGTCCCTATGCAAGGTGGGAGAGGATGAGATGTTCTCCCTATGTGGAGGAAAGGGAGGTTCTATAACAGCGGGAAGGATGCTAGACTACATGTGAGTGATGGTTTGGATTGTAGAGTGTAGATGTGATGAGAACCTAGGAAGTTCTTTTCTCATTGTTTCTATCTTCTCAGAGAATTAGGAAGCAAAACTGGCAGAGTGAGGATAGAGGAAGTGACTTGGAAATAGGGGAAAAGAGAAGTGTGAAATAATCAAGAGAGTAGCACAGTGAATGGACCAAGAATCTATACTTAAACCGTGAGGTATCTTTGAGGCCCACTTCAGGTTAGGGCGATTAATTCAGTTAGTGTGGTGTGTTTTTCTCCAGGTAAGTCCATCTTCATAGGTGCAGGCACCTGAGGGGTACAGCACTGGATTTAACCAGCTTTGCCATAGAGTGCCAATTTTGTGAGTGAGATCATATATACCTGGGAATCTTATTTTTACCAGTCGGGGCATCATTAGTTCTATGTTCTTTCCATGGACAAAACTAGGAAATATTCTTAAATATTTTTAAATGAGTTCATATTAATTTTATAATCATATTTGATACTACAAGGATCTTTATGAACTTCTGGGTTTATATTTGTGTATCTTTTCTCTGGCAGTGAAAGTCTTGGGTCCTTATAATTCTATTAGTATCGGCAATAAAATTACCAGTGAAGTTTCTAGATTTCTTTGCAGTTCTTTTCGTCCGTAGAATGTATCCTATTAAGGAAGTACAAATGGAGTGTTATATTCAACATTCATTGGAATAATTATATTCTCTGTATAGATCCTACCAAAATGAAATAAAAATAGGTCTTTTGATTGTTGGAGTTAAATTTGGATATTTACATTTTATATTCCTTCTAAACTTAATTTTTAATATATAAAACACATTAGTAAGAGAAAAATCAAAACTATAAGAATGACACTCATATATACATATGTATAATTCAATCACTTTGCTATACACCTGAAACTAACACAACATTGTACTATAATTTTTTTAAATGGTTAAAAAAAAGAAAAAAATTATACTCAGAGAAGTCTTGCTCCCATCCTTCTCCTGTTCCCATGGCCTCTTCATCCCTTATAGGTAAACATTTCTTCACTCTGTAAAGAATTAAATATTTATCCTGCCTTTGGGGAAGAACTATTATTTATCTCCTGTTGATGAGGGAAAATTCTTCTTTATAGAAAAATGCCAGCTAATAAATGTAGGAGGAATCACTTAATTGGAAAAATCTTTTTGCAGTTCTTATTGAAATAATTAATTCAGACAGGATGTTAAAACCATTGGGTAAAGGTTTTTGAAGATGATATTGGCACAAAACCAAATATCACCCCACAGATTACTTGCTTATTGTAAAGGAAAAACATATCTTACAACTGATTGAGCTGGCATTATCATCTTAGCCAAGTGACAAACTTGACACTTTGCGCTCACTGATGGGATGCAATATTAAATATACAGCATTAACCATGAAGCATTCTTGCCAAAAAATGTTTACCATGTTTCCAGCCAAACCTTTGGGCTAAACCTCCAGATAATAGGAATATGGAAGTTAAAAGAACAAGTTAAACAATCAGACAAATCAAGAATGTGGGACATCTTACTAGACAAGTGATCTGGTTTCTTCTAATGGCAATGTCAAAGAGGAAAAGTGGCAGAGCTGTTCTAAAGAGACTAAATAAGACTAAATTTTAAAATGACATAATGATTCACAAATAGTAAGGTATTCACACCAGGTACATAAAGTTCAACACTTTGCAGTATTAAGTAACTTATTATTACTCTTACAGTTGTGTATAAATAGTTGTAGAAATAACAAGCAACGTGAGAAGTGTGTTACTGATTCTTTACCTTATCAACAAGATGGACGTTGAACATTAAAATTGCAAGGAGTTTTATTTATAAAACCATTTAATAACATTTCATGAAAGTTTCAAAAAAATTATTTAAATTTTATTTAAAATTGAGATGCTGGGATTCCCTGGTGGCGCAGTGGTTGAGAGTCCGCCTGCCGATGCAGGGGACACGGGCTGGTACCCTGGTCCGGGAAGATCCCACATGCCGCGGAGCAACTAGGCCCGTGAGCCATGGCCGCTGGGCCCGCGCGTCCGGAGCCTGTGCTCCGCAGCGGGAGAGGCCACAACAGTGAGAGGCCCGTGTACAGCAAAAAAAAAAAAACAAAAAACTGAGACACTAACTGTATTCATATTTTGTCTTTTAGCTTTAATAACTTTGAATATTTTAAGACAAATTTTTAAAACAAAAATAATTTTAATATTTATTTTAATTTCCATTTTAATGAAATATATTTAAATATTATACACTTGGAATACATTTTTTATACTTTATGTTAGTGCCAACAGATATTGTGAGAAAATTCTTATAATATAATTAATGATTTTGTTAGAATGAAAGCAAAACAAATGAAAAAGTTTCTTCAGAATAAAGATTTGAAAAGACAAGAAAAGATAAAAGCAACGGAAGAATATCCAAATATATAGAGAATAGAATCAAAATAAGCAGCATTCCTGAAGGAGAGACCTGAACAAAAGAAACAGAAACATTATTCAAAGGTATATGACTTTATTTCTCACCCAGACACTGCTGTTGAACACCCAGATATGTGCAATAATTAAATTCAGTCCTCTTTGATATTTTGTACTTTGTCATATAAAAACCATAGTGCTACCCATCTTTTTCAATTTTATTGTAATAAAAATTTATTTGCCAAGATAAGAGGATGGAATATATTTTAAGTTTGTTATCATGATTCAAACATTTAAAATATTTAGACATATTGTACATGGATCTCCATTTGAACTCTTGCCTTGGATCCTGTAAACATTAGGGGTGGGCCTGGCTGCAATTTCAAATAGCAAAATAATTAAGCAATATCTATAAAGTTTTCAAAGAGAAAACTGCAGCCCTAGAATGGTAAACCACTTATGTCTATTCAAGTTTCCTTCAACATGTAAAAAGAAACAGATGATTTCAGATGAGCTGAGAAAATATAGCATCCATGAGTCCTTGAAAAAGTTACATAAAGATGTCTAACAAATGACCCAAAGTTAAGAGCTCAAGATTGGGAGATTTCGGGGAACACAGCCGTGTGAATGAGTTCCTACTGCTCAACTCTTTCAACTCCAGCCCAAATACCAACTACTTCCCCCAAGCAAGCAGGTAGAGTGTATAAGCTAAACTTCAAGCCTGCTTAGATCTCTTCAGAAGAGATTAAACTCCGGACTTTCCCTTTCAGGCCAGATAAAAACCTTGGGGTCCTGTAGAAAGAGCAAGAGTCCTGGTGTGAGGATTGAAAAGTCACTAAAATATGATCATACCAAACCTCATTCCTTTTCACCTGTCTGGCCCTTAGGGATACTGGGGAACTGACAAACTGACTGAATCCTTCCTGCCCCAGAATCAGGAATCCAGAGAGCAGAGTTCTCAGTAGGGGATAAACAACCTTCTGGCTTGAGTGCCAGCAGGCTGCCAAGACAGAAAACACCAGTGCCTCTCAGAACTAGTGGAGTTGCCCTGGAGGTACACCAGCAGCAGGACTTGAGCCCTGAGCAAGGGTGGGACCCCGTGGAGGCAAAGGAAAATAACAAGTCCCCTAATCTAGCAGCCAGAGTGAGGAAGCAGCAGCATACCCAGAACTGAGATCACCTCCTGAAACAGAGCTACTGGAGGGCAAAGCAGCAACCTTAAACATACAAAATGAAAGTGCTTAAGGAAATTTGATTACAAATCACAGACGATGGATTTAAATTTTTTTAATTAAGTAGATAAATGAAAGTGGAGAAATGTCACTATTTAGACCTTGATTAATTAAAGGTCAAGTCAGAGACCTACCTTTTTTTTTTTAATTTATTTTTTGGCTGCGTTGGGTCTTCATTGCTGTGCACGGGCTTCTCATTGTGGTGGCTTCTCTTGTTGGGGAGCACGGGCTCTAGGCACGCAGGCTTCAGTAGTTGTGGCACGTGGGCTCAGTAGCTGTGGTGCACGGGCTTAGTTGCTCCGCGGCATGTGGGATCTTCCCAGACCAGGGATCGAACCCGTACCCCCTACATTAATAGGAGGATTCTTAACCACTGAGCCACAGGGGAGCCCCAGAGACCTATCTTAAAACATTGAGCAAGCATGCAAAAAACGGGACTCGAGAGAAAAGATGACAACTGACCTGGACAGATCCAAAGGCATCTCTCATAAAAAAGTCACGGAGTGCCAGGAGAAATTAACAAAATATAGATGAAGGAAAGGCAATCGTTAAATAAATTAATAAAAGAAAATATAAGCCTGTAGATTGAAGGGGTTAGGAGCCACAGTTAAGGTTGTTTGAGAAAATACACACCCTAGATTAGCTTCATAAAATTCTCTATTACTTCAAGGATAAAATCATACAAGCTTCAAGAGGGAAGAGATATGGGAACATATGTATATGTATAACTGATTCACTTTGTTATAAAGCAGAAACTAACACACCATTGTAAAGCAATTATACTTCAATAAAGATGTAAAAAAAAATCATACAAGCTTCTAGGCTAAAAGAACAAAAGATTGAGAGAGAAAGAGAGAAAAAGAAGCATTTTCCCATCCCACCCCCAAAAAACATCAGTATTGGATTTTTTTTAACAATGCAAGGTAAAACTAGTTTAGCTTCTTTCTTAATTAAATTTGAGTCTTTTCTTGAGTATTTTGCTAAGATGGTATAGACAGCTGGTAGATTTTCTGAATATTTCCCTTTCTGAGATATTTTTTTTTTCACTCAGCAAATGAAGACACTTGTAGAATACATAGTGTGCCAGGCATTGTTCTAAGCACTTTAAAAGTATTAACTCTTTTAATCCTCATAACAACCCCATGAGGTAGATGCTGTTATAATCCCTATTTTATAGATGAGGAAAGAAAGCACCAAGAGGTTTAAAAATTTGTCCAAAGTCACAAGCTCTTAAGTGGCAAAATCTTTTCTCTCTACTAGTATCAGCCAATGTGCAATATAATATTAAAAGTCATAAGCAGAATAAAGAGACACCTTATAGAAAAGGCAACTCATGAAGATACAATGGTCATAAATCTGCAAACACTAACACCATGAATAATTTTGACTTCAAAAAAATTCACAATTTGTGGATGAGAAAAAATACCATAACTCAAGTCATTAAGTGATATACTTGTAAAAGTATTTGTAATACAAAACAAATAATTAAGTAATCTCATAGAAAACAATAGTAAAAAGCAACTTGACAGGAAAATGGACTATGGATATAAATATGCAGAAGAGTAAATCTGCTTATTGCTTATCTCCCTCAGTAGACTCGAAAGTCCAAGTAAGCAGAAACTTTTTTTACTCTAATGTCTGGAATAGTGCCAGACACATGGCAGAGATACTTAAAATTTGTTGATGGAATGAACAAGCATACAATGAGCAAACAACTACCACTGGTAAAGGTGCTAAGAAAATAGAACTCTTCTAAATGGGGATATGTGGATTTAAAATAGCATTTTTGAATTTATGTATAATTATGCACATGTATGACAACATCCCTTTTAACCCAGCAATGGGTTACCATCCCGATAATCTAAAAAAAGCTCCAAAATATAAGGACATATGCATAAGAAGAATGTCTGTAATGGTACTACTTGTAGAGGAAAAAAACAAGAATGAATGCTCGGGACTTCCCTGGTGGCACAATGGTTAAGAATCTGCCTGCCAACGCAGGGGACACTGGTTCGAGCCCTGGTCTGGGAAGATCCCACATGCTGCGGAGCAACTAAGCCCGTGTACCACAACTACTGAAGCCTGCGTGCATAGAGCCCGTGCTCCACAACAAGAGAAGCCACCGCAATGAGAAGCTAGCGCACCACAACAAAGAGTAGCCCTCACTCGCCGCAACTAGAGAGAGTCCGCACAGCAACGAAGACCCAACTCAGCCAAAAATAAATAAATAAATAAATAAATAAGAACGAATGCTTATCAAGAAGCATATGTTTGGATAAAACACGGTACATACACAGCACAGGTTATGTAAGCTTTAAAATAACTGAAACTAGATCTGTGCCTATTAGGAGGATTTGTACTAACTAGTAAGCAAGAAAAGCAAGATTCAGATAAATGTATATAATGTGAGCCCATTTTATAAAACAATGACTAACCTTTCACTCTATATGTATGTGCATATATAAGCACGATAAAGCGTGAGGTAACAGATTTTTTTTTAAAATTTATTTATATTTTATTTTTGGCTGCGTTGGGTCTTCGTTGCTGCGTGTGGGCTTTCTCTAGTTGCTGCGAGCGGGGGCTACTTTTCATTGCGGTGCGCGGGCTTCTCATTGCAGTGGCTTCTGTTATTGCGGAGCACGGGCTCTAGGCATGTGGGCTTCAGTAGTTGTAGCACCCGGGCTCAGTAGTTGTGGCTCACGGGCTTAGTTGCTCCACAGCATGTGGGATCTTCCCGGACCAGGACTCGAACCTGCATCCCCTGCATTGGCATGTGGGTTCTTAACCACTGCGCCACAAGGAAGTCCTCAATTTTTAATAATGATTATGTGGGGTGTGAGTATGGTAAGGAAAACAAGAAGTCTTTTGAAGAAATGTCCACACCAAAATAAACACAAGACATGGCCACCTTACGTACAATGATAAATGTGACAGATACTGTTGGCTATCTGTCCAACAGCCATTCCCACCATTCTTTCGTGCTTTCAAAGTCTACCTCTCAATATACTGGGTTGGCCAAAAAGTTCATTTTGGTTTTTCCAGCTTATGGAAAAACCTGAACAAACCTTATGGCCAATCCAACAGAAACAGAAAATGCCAGAGGCACTCT
>NW_006790551.1:2662613-2685303 GCF_000442215.2 Lipotes vexillifer
GCAGTTGAGGCATGGCCATGTCATCTGACCAACGGAAAGTAAAAATCTGCTAGGGTCTCCTAGGAAAGATTTCTTTGCTCCCTGAAAAGACAGACACAAGGAGAAGCAGTTTATTTCCTTATTTCCTATTTTTGAACATAGTTATCTGAGGAAGTTATGGCTAGAGCTGTGAGAGCCATCTTGTGACTATGAGAGGGAAGCCAAGAAAATCAAAAGAAGCCAATCCAAATTCCTGACTTTGGTAAACTGCTATAAATTCTGTAACTGTCAACCTCTAGCTTTTGTATTATATGTTATATATTTAATTAATAAACCTCTGCTGTTGATACTATTTTTAGCAATATACCTGGGTCAACTATAGCCCAATATCTTAAACAGCCCTGTGTTTACGTGGGTATTATGAATGTATTAAAATGTGACCAACAAAATATTAACAATAGTTCTCATACTTTTATAAATTGTTTAAATTGTTTGAATTTTTACCGAACAACTGTCATTTATATAGTCAGATCAAAATAATGAAGCTGGGCTTCCCTGGTGGCGCAGTGGTTGAGAGTCCGCCTGCCGATGCAGGGGACATGGGTTCGTGCCCTGGTCCAGGAAGATCCCACATGCTGCGGAGCGGCTGGGCCCGTGAGCCATGGCCGTGTCCGGAGCCTGTGCTCCACAATGGGAGAGGCCACAACAGTGAGAGGCCCACGTACTGCAAAAAAATACCCAAAAAACAAACAAACAAAAAAACAAAATAATGAAGCTGATTTCATTAACTTTAAAAGTGACGACCTCAGAATCAGAGATAAATATTAAATACTGAAAATGTGATTATAAAACAGTGTAAATTGTCAAAATTACTACTCATTGAGAAAATTGACAGTGTAAAAAAAGTAATAAAAATAATCTATCCTCTGAAAAAGACTTAAAACTGTAAAAGTTTAAGCATTTTCTTAAATAAGGGCTAAAAATATTACCTGTGATCTAATAGCTAACATTGACAAAGAACACAAGTTAAAGAATTCTTTGAAAACTTTAACCACTGCAAGAATCAAAAATAAAATACACATTTTAGAAAGACAAAAGCAAAGAAAATAGTTTAAAGCAAAACACTGAAAAAAGAAGTAGCAATCAAGCATTTAAAAACAAATAAAAAGATGACTATCACCAAAGCTATCAATTATAACAATAAATTAATCTTCTGTAGACAGATGACCTCAGAAAGGGTTAAAAATGACCAAAATCTGGTTTTAAATTGAAGATAACAGACTGAGGGTAAATTTATCTCCCTTCCTTCCCAAAATCATAATGAAATAACAATGAAGAGGAATAACGACTTCTGATGTGAAATAGCTGATGGAATCAAAATCAACATCTTTCCCTTTCTCCTCCTGGAAACTCAACAAAAACAACAAGAATATAGGAGGAGGGAAACTGTGACTTTCCTCAGTGAAACATAGGAAAAGTGTAATCCACAGACACCAAAACATAGATAAGTACTGCCAAAACCACATACAACTGTGCAGAAGTGAATAGAGATGGCACAGTGATGGCAGACCTCAGAGAGCACCAGGAAATATACACTTGTGTCATAAGATGCATTTCCTTCTTTACAACAACCAGTGCAAGAAGTGAGGGTTGTCACAGGCAAAGGGGAATGGAAAGCTTAGATGCTATCAAGAAGATCCAGCAACAGAAAATATAAGAAATGCCAGAAAAGTACTCTTAAATTGCAATTCACTAACTTTTTTATAAATGATCACGTCAAAAATACTATCAGAAGTAAAGTGAAGAAACAGCAAAACTAACCATCAGATGAAGAATACTCCTCCAGAGAATATGAAAAATTATAGTAAAAAAGAATTAAATGGTTATTTTCTTTAGGCTATTCTGATAGCAAGTGAAATCCGACTAACTTAAAAAGGGGCGGCAGATTTATTTGCTCACAGAATGCAGAAATTATCAAATGAAAAGTAGAAAGAGTAGAGAAATAGATGGGTTTCAGTAACAACTGAATCAGAAACCCCAAAACACCAGTTCTCAAGACTCTCCTTATTGATTCTGGGGCATGCACATGTGCACGCGTGCGCACACACACACACACACACACACACACACACACACACACATATCTTGGGAAAGAACTACCAATGTGGCCAAAGTAGAGAAGTTTTATAAGAACAGAGCAGCAATTTTCAATCCTGGCTGCACACTTAATTACCTGGTGACTACCTGAGGAGCTATCAAAAATGCCAGAATGGAAAAACTTGGTAATAAAAGGGGTAGAAGATATGAACAACTTTAAACATACACACAGCTTGTAAAATATTCAACATCACTCAAAATAACATTAAAATTATACCATTTCTCCTGTTACCACCGACAAATATTAAAGTATTTTAAAAAATTTATTTGTTTTGGCTGCACCAGGTCTTAGTTACAGCTCATGGGCTCTTTGTTACAGCATGGGGACTCCTTAGTTGTGGCATTCAGACACTTAGTTGTGGCATGCAGACTCTTAGTTGCGGCATGCATGCGGGGTCTAGTTCCCAGACCAAGGATCGAACCCAGTCCCCCTGCACTGGGAGCATGGAGTCTTACCCACTGGACCACCAAGGAAGTCCCAAACACTAAAGTATTAATAACATAGTCTGTTGGTGAGGCCGTGGAGAAACAGGCACCCTCATACACTGCAGGTATCAATGCACATTGACGAAAACCTTAAGGAAGGGACTAGCATAACTATATATACACTTAGCTTTTAACCAAATAATCCCATTTCTAGGATTTTAATCTGAAGATACATGAAAATTTAACTACAAGATTATTCACTGCAGCATTGTTTGTAATTACATATACTGAAAAGCATATGGTCATATATAGGAGAGTGGTTGAATAAACTATGGGACAGACAATGGAGTACACTGTAGCTGTAAATGAGATCTCTGTGGATTGATGTAGAACAATTTCCAGCACACACTGTCAGGTGAAATAAGCAAAGTGCAAAAGATATCTTCAATATGTTACTCATTGTATAAGAAAGGAGAAATAAGAAAATATACATGCATCTACTCCTTGGTGCCAAAGAAATAAAGATACCCCAGAGATGCATGAATTTGGTTTACAGGAGGAAGGGTGGAATGGGGTAGAAAGGAATTAGGGGAGAGGGAAGGATGTAATTTTTGTGAGTTTAACTTTATAAACCATTCTGACTTTTGGAACCATGTTAATGTTTTATACATGCAAGGAAGAAGAAAGGGAAGGACGAGGAGGGGGAAAGAGAAAGAAGGAGGAGTAAAGGGAGGGAGGGAAAAAGGGAAAGGGAAAAGGAAAGGAGGTAAGGAAAAAGAGAAAAAAGGAAAAGGAAATGAAAAAGCAAGAAGGGGGAAGAGAGGAGAAGAGAGGAATAAGAAATGATGGGGAAAGGAGGTCCGAAAATGGAATACGGACAGAAATGAATGAACGAAATTTGTTGAAAGGTAACATAGCTACACCAAAGGAAGGGATGGGTGGGAGGGAAAACTGAAGATCTGAAGAACCAAATGCCCTAAATCTAAAGATAAAAATGAACTCTAAACATATCTTGAATTCTTAGGTTTCCTTTTTGCAAAGGAATAGGATAGCAATTATGAAATTATTTTCTGTTGTTTCTAGGGCTACACAAATAAGTAAATATATTGGGGATGATATCCTGCTTCCTCATGGTACACAGAAAAGAATAACATATATGGAAAGAGAGAATAAAAGACTCCTGTGATATTGGGTTGGAATAAGATATCAGTGTGAACTCATGGACTTAAGGGGTGTGTATTAACATGATTATAGAAAAAAAAAAGGTATTTGTGGGTATGTATACAAACAAATTTCTATTTCCTAGCCCTGCTGTGAGAACTTACAAACAATGGCACCCTGGTAGTAATGAGTATACCAACTGCCCAGATCTTGGTTACTAAATTCCATTCTCTGCTGAAAGAATCAGGGCTCCACGGAGACATCATCAGTTTCAGGGCTGAAGTAGAGAAAGTACAAGATGAGTCAAGATAAGCCTGAGACATCCTTTTGCACCAAAACAATGATGTGAGCACGGCAAAGGATAGAGAGCCAGATTGAAGGGGTTCCCACTGGCCGAATCTGGGACAATATGAACATCAAAATAATGACAGTAAAGGATTATAAACTGAATAAAACAGAAACCTCAGTCTACACTGAAATTAATTAAACAAGGGAAAGCTATTTCTTACAATAGGAAGCTAACTGGAAGTAGAAAAATCACCATTTTGCTGATCGTAACTGAAAGTGAGACCATCAATAGGTACTAAAACTCTGTGGGTAACAGTTATGGAGAAACAGGAAGTTGTGCTATATGATACTTAACTACTACAAAGTAAAAATCAGCAAGTTTATAATGGAGACACCCACAGAGATCACCTTAATCAAGCGATCAAAGTTAACATCACCAGTAATGGAAAAAATTTGTATCATGTATTCCCTGGTAAAATGCCCTGAGAAACACACATGACTTCTGTTGTATACTTGCCGTAAGTTCATAACCTGATTCTAATCATGTGGAAACATTATTCAAACCCAAATTGAGAAATATTCTACAAGATAACTGGCATGTACTCTTCAAAAATGTTATGTCCAGGGCTTCCCTGGTGGCGCAGTGGTTGAGTCCGCCTGCTGCTGATGCAGGGGACACGTGTTTGTGCCCCGGTCCAGGAAGATCCCACATGCCGCGAAGCGGCTGGGCCCGTGAGCCATGGCCGCTGAGCCTGCACATCCAGAGCCTGTGCTCCGCAACGGGAGAGGCCACAACAGTGAGAGGCCCGTGTACCCCCCTCCCCCCAAAAAATGTTATGTCCATAACACAGAAGACTGAGGACTTGTTCCAAATTAGAGACTAAAGGGATAGGACAGCCGGAAGCAAGGTATAAATGTAGGCTTTCATTTGCTATCAAGGAAACTGTCCAGTAAAATAATGATGGTAAAATCTGAATAAAATTTGATTATATTACTGTATTAATGCTAATTTCCTGATTTGATCATTGTATGTCCTTGCTTTTAGAAAATATACACCAAAAATTTTAGGAAACACACTTAAGTGTTTAGGTCAGAGGGGGAACGTTGGCCTATTCTCAGTTACTTTAGAAACATGTTTTAAAATAAAACAAATGGCGGGAATTTCATGGCGGTTAACACTGCTCACTTCCACTGCAGGCGGCATGGGTTTGCTCCCTGGTTGGGGAACTAAGATACCACATGTCGTACAGTGCGGCCAAAAAAACAAAATAAAAATAAAATGGGTAAAATGTTAACATATGATGAATCTGGGTGAAGGGTATATGGAAATTCTTTGTATTATTCTTACAAATTTTCTGTAACTTTGAAATTATGTCAAAATTAAAAGTTTAAAAATGCCTATCTGGAGTTCACACATAGATAACTCTAACTGGTCTGAAATGAAACCTATTCATTTAAGAGTCAGACCCAAAGCCACATGGACCTCAGGAAGCAGAAAGAGGCAATAGTTCCTAGAAGCAAAGAGTTCAGGGCAGGTAACACCAGTGATGTCTACTGCAATGGAAAATTAGCCATTTCTCTATATGATAAAGCACTCAATTAACAGTGTAAATTGCCATCTTCTAGCATCAAATAACATTGTATTGAATTGTATACAGCAAAAGCTGTTAGAAGTACATGGAGAAAACAAACATATCTACAAATCAATGGGAGCAAAAGCTTCACTGGGTTATTTTCTGTTCTGCTTTATTAGTGTAAACTAGCCTGGCACATAGGAACCATTTAATAAGTGTATTTTCACACATTTACATTACATAAACTCACAGATTATAAACATGATTAGTGTGGAATCATGTCTATTTTGTTCTACTCTATTCAACACTTAGCAATGGCTGGCACATAATAGGTACTCAACGAATATTTGTTTAACAACTAATCACTGAATCTGCACTTTAATACTTGTGGGAGATTAATAAGAAACATCTTTAATAGATTAGAATTACAGATCACAACTAGCTGCAGGACAATCGACAGGAAGACACTGGAACTCACAAAAAGATACCCCACATCCAAAGACAAAGGAGAAGTCACAATGAGATGGTAGATGGGGCCCAATCACAGTAAAATCAAATCCCATAACTGCTGGGTGGGTGACTCAGACGGGAGAACACTTATACCACAGAAGCCCACCCACTGGAGTGAAGGTTCTGAGCCCCATGTCAGGCTTCCCAACCTGAGGGTCCGGCAACGGGAGGAGGAAATCCTAGAGAATCAGACTTTGAAGGCTAGCGGGATTTGATTGCAGGACTTCAACAGGACTGGGGGAAATAGAGACTCCATTCTTGGAGGGTACACACAAAGTAGTGTGTGCATCAGGACCCAGGGGAAGGAGCAGTGACCCAGGGGAGACTGAACCAGACCTACCTGCCAGTGTTGGAAGGTCTCCTGCAGAGGCGGGGCAGGGGGGTGCTGTTTCTCACCGTGGGGACAAGGACACTGGCAGCAGAAGTTCTGGGAAATACTCCTTGGCGGGAGCCCTCCCAGAGTCTGTCATTAGCACCATCAAAGAGCCCAGGTAGGCTCCAGTGTTGGGTTGCCTCAGGCCAAACAACCAACAGGGAGGGAACCCAGCCCCATCCATCAGCAGTCAAGTGGAATAAAGTTTTACTGAGCTCTGCGCACCAAAGAAACAGTCAGCTCTACCCACCACCAGTCCCTCGCATCAAGCCTCTTAAGATAGCCTCAACCACCAGAGGGCAGACAGCAGAAGCAAGAAGAACTACAATCCTGCAGCCTGTGGAACAAAAACCACATTCACAGAAAGATAGACAAGATGAAAAGGCAGAGGGCTATGTACCAGATGAAGGAACAAGATAAAACCCCAGAAAAACAACTAAATGAAGTGGAGATAGGCAACCTCCCAGAAAACGAATTCAGAATAATGATAGTGAAGATGATCCAGGACCTCGGAAAAAGAATGGAGGCAAAGATCAAGAAGATGCAAGAGACAGACTCTGGGAGGGCTCACGCCAAGGAGTACTTCTGAGAACTTCTGCTGCCAGTGTCCTTGTCCCCACGGTGAGCCACAACCACCCCCCACCCTCTGGAGGAGACCCTCCAACACTAGCAGCCGAGTGGATGAAAGGCTCTTGCTGCTCCAGCCAGGAGTCAGGACTCTGCCTCTGAGGTGGGAGAGCCAACTTCAGAACACTCGTCAAGAAGAGACCTCCCAGCCCCACATAATATCAAACGGCGAAAATCTCCCAGAGATCTCCATCTCAACACCAGCACCCAGCTTCACTCAACGACCAGCAAGCTACAGTGCTGGACAACCTATGCCAACCATATAGCAAAACAGGAACACAACCCCACCCACTAGCAGAGAGGCTGCCTAAAATCATAATAAGTCCACAGACACCCCAAAACACACCACCAGACGTGGACCTGCCCACTAGAGAGACAAGATCTAGCCTCATACACCACAACACAGGCACTAGTCCCCTCCACCAGGAAGCCTACACAACCCACTGAACCAACCTTAGCCACTGGAGACAGACATCAAAAACAACGGGAGCTACGAACTTGCAGCCTGCAAAAAGGTGAACCCAATCACAGTAAGATAAGCAAAATGAGAAGACAGAAAAACACACAGCAGATGAAGGAGCAGGATAAAAACCCACCAGACCTAACAAATGAAGAGGAAATAGGCAGTCTACCTGAAAAAGAGTTCAGAATAATGATAGTAAAGATGATCCAAAATCTTGGAAATAGAATGGACAAAATGCAAGAAGCAGTTAACAAGGACCTAGAAGAAATAAAGATGAAACAGACAATGATGAACAACACAATAAATGAAATGAAAAATACTCTAGATGGGATCAATAGCAGAATAAATGAGGCAGAAGAACGGATAAGTGACCTGGAAGATAAAATAGTGGAAATAACTACTGCAGAGCAGAATAAAGAAAAAAGAATGAAAAGAACTGAGGACAGTCTCAGAGACCTCTGGGACAACATTAAACGCACCAACATTCGAATTATAGGGGTTCCAGAAGAAGAAGAGAAAAAGAAAGGGACTGAGAAAATATTTGAAGAGATTATAGTTGAAAACTTCCCTAATATGGGAAAGGAAATAGTTAATCAAGTCCAGGAAGCACAGAGAGTCCCATACAGGATAAATTCAAGGAGAAATACGCCAAGACACATATTAATCAAACTGTCAAAAACTAAATACAAAGAAAGCATATTAAAAGCAGCAAGGGAAAAACAACAAATAACACACAAGGGAATCCCCATAAGGTTAACAGCTGATCTCTCAGCAGAAACTCTACAAGCCAGAAGGGAGTGGCAGGACATACTGAAAGTGATGAAGGAGAAAAACCTGCAACCAAGATTACTCTACCCAGCAAGGATCTCATTCAGATTTGATGGAGAAATTAAAACCTTTACAGACAAGCAAAAGCTGAGAGAGTTCAGCACCACCAAACCAGCTTTACAACAAATGCTAAAGGAACTTCTCTAGACAAAAACACAAGAGAAGGAAAAGTCCTATAATAACGAACCCAAAACAATTTAGAAAATGGGAATAGGAACATACATATCGATAATTACCTTAAATGTAAATGGACTAAATGCTCCCACCAAAAGACACAGATTGGCTGAATGGATACAAAAACAAGACCCATATATATGCTGTCTACAAGAGACCCACTTCAGACCTAGAGACACATACAGACTGAAAGTAAGGGGATGGAAAAAGATATTCCATGCAAATGGAAACCAAAAGAAAGCTGGAGTAGCAATTCTCATATCAGACAAAATAGACTTTAAAATAAGGACTATCAGAAGAGACAAAGAAGGACACTACATAATGATTAAGGGATCGATCCAAGAAGAAGATATAACAATTGTAAATACTTATGCCCCCAACATAGGAGCACCTCAATACATAAGGCAAATACTAACAACCATATTTATGCACCCAACATAGGAGCACCTCAATACATAAGGCAAAAACTAGCAGCCATAAAAGGGGAAATCGACAGTAACACATTCATAGTAGGGGACTTCAACACCCCACTTTCACCAATGGACAGATCATCCAAAATGAAAATAAATAAGGAAACACAAGCTTTAAATGATACATTAAACAGGATGGACTTAATTGATATTTATAGGACACTCCATCCAAAAACAACAGAATACACATTTTTCTCAAGTGCTCATGGAACATTCTCCAGGATAGATCATATCTTGGGTCACAAATCAAGCCTTGGTAAATTTAAGAAAATTGAAATTATATCAAGTATCTTTTCCGACCACAACGCCATGAGATTAGATATCAATTATAGGAAAAGAGCAGTAAAAAATACAAACACATGGAGGCTAAACAATACACTACTTAGTAACGAAGTGATCACTGAAGAAATCAAAGAGGAAATTAAAAAATACCTAGAAACAAATGACAATGGAGATACAACGACCCAAAACCTATGGGATGCAGCAAAAGCAGTTCTAAGAGGGAAGTTTATAGCAATACAAGCCCACCTTAAGAAGCAGGAAACATCTCGAATAAACAACCTAACCTTGCACCTCAAGCAATTAGAGAAAGAAGAACAAAAAAACCCCAGAGTTAGCAGAAGGAAAGAAATCATAAAAATCAGATCAGAAATAAATGAAAAAGAAATGAAGGAAACAATAGCAAAGATCAATAAAACTAAAAGCTGGTTCTTTGAGAAGATTAACAAAATTGATAAACCATTAGCCAGACTCATCAAGAAAATAAGGGAGAAGACTCAAATCAATAGAATCAGAAATGAAAAAGGAGAAGTAACAACTGACACTGCAGAAATACAAAAAATCATGAGGGATTACTACAAGCAACTCTATGCCAATAAAATGGACAATCTGGAAGAAATGGACAAATTCTTAGAAATGCACAAACTGCCAAGACTGAATCAGGAAGAAATAGAAAATATGAACAGACCAATCACAAACACTGAAATTGAAACTGTGATTAAAAATCTTCCAACAAACAAAAGCCCAGGACCAGATGGCTTCACAGGCGAATTCTATCAAACATTTAGAGAAGAGCTAACACCTATTCTTCTCAAACTCTTCCAAAATATAGCAGAGGGAGGAACACTCCCAAACTCATTCTACGAGGCCACCATCACCTTGATACCAAAACCAGACAAGGATGTCACAAAGAAAGAAAACTACAGGCCAATATCACTGATGAACATAGATGCAAAAATCCTCAACAAAATACTAGCAAACAGAATCCAACAGCACATTAAAAGGATCATACACCATGATCAAGTGGGGTTTATTCCAGGAATGCAAGGATTCTTCAATATACGCAAATCTATCAATGTGATTAACCATATTAACAAATTGAAGGAGAAAAACCATATGATCATCTCAATAGATGCAGAGAAAGCTTTTGACAAAATTCAACACCCATTTATGATAAAAACCCTGCAGAAAGTAGGTGTAGAGGGAACTTTCCTCAATATAATAAAGGCCGTATATGACAAGCCCACAGCCAACATCATCCTCAATGGCGAAAAACTGAAAGCATTTCCACTAAGGTCAGGAACAAGACAAGGTTGCCCACTCTCACCACTCTTATTCAACATAGTTTTGGAAGTTTTAGCCACAGCAATCAGAGAAGAAAAGGAAATAAAAGGAATCCAAATCGGAAAAGAAGAAGTAAAGCTGTCACTGTTTGCAGATGACATGATACTATACATAGAGAATCCTAAAGATGCTACCAGAAAACTACTAGAGCTAATCAATGAATTTGGTAAAGTAGCAGGATACAAAATTAATGCACAGAAATCTCTGGCATTCCTATATACTAATGATGAAAAATCTGAAAGTGAAATCAAGAAAACACTCCCATTTACCATTGCAACAAAAAGAATAAAATATCTAGGAATAAACCTACCTAAGGAGACAAAAGACCTGTATGCAGAAAATTATAAGACACTGATGAAAGAAATTAAAGATGATACAAACAGATGGAGAGATATACCATGTTCTTGGATTGGAAGAATCAACATTGTGAAAATGACTCTACTTCCCAAAGCAATCTATAGATTCAATGCAATCCCTATCAAACTACCACTGGCATTTTTCACAGAACTAGAACAAAAAATTTCACAATTTGTATGGAAACACAAAAGACCCCGAATAGCCAAAGCAATCTTGAGAACAAAAAATGGAGCTGGAGGAATCAGGCTGCCTGACTTCAGACTATACTACAAAGCTACAGTAATCAAGACAGTATGGTACTGGCACAAAAACAGAAAGATAGATCAATGGAATAGGATAGAAAGCCCAGAGATAAACCCATGCACATATGGTCACCTTATCTTTGATAAAGGTGGCAGGAATATACAGTGGAGAAAGGACAGCCTCTTCAATAAGTGGTGCTGGGAAAATTGGATAGGTACATGTAAAAGTATGAGATTAGATCACTCCCTAACACCATACACAAAAATAAGCTCAAAATGGATTAAAGACCTAAATGTAAGGCCAGAAACTATCAAACTCTTAGAGGAAAACATAGGCAGAACACTCTATGACATAAATCACAGCAAGATCCTTCTTGACCCATCTCCTAGAGTAATGGAGATAAAAACAAAAATAAACAAATGGGACCTAATGAAACTTCAAAGCTTTTGCACAGCAAAGGAAACCATAAACAAGACCAAAAGACAGCCCTCAGAATGGGAGAAAATATTTGCAAATGAATCAACTGACAAAGGATTAATCTCTAAAATTTACAGGCAGCTCATGCAGCTCAATAACAAAAAAATAAACAACCCAATCCAAAAATGGGCAGAAGACCTAAATAGACATTTCTCCAAAGAAGATATACAGACTGCCAACAAACACATGAAAGAATGCTCAACATCATTAATCATTAGAGAAATGCAAATCAAAACTACAATGAGATATCATCTCACACCAGTCAGAATGGCCATCATCAAAAAATCTAGAAACAATAAATGCTGGAGAGGGTGTGGAGAAAAGGGAACACTCTTGCACTGCTGGTGGGAATGTGAATTGGTTCAGCCACTATGGAGAACAGTATGGAGGTTCCTTAAAAAACTACAAATAGAACTACCATATGACCCAGCAATCCCACTACTAGGTATATACCCTGAGGAAACCAGAATTCAGAAAGAGTCATGTACCAAAATGTTCATTGCAGCTCTATTTACAATAGCCCGGAGATGGAAACAACCTAAGTGCCCGTCGTCGGATGAATGGATAAAGAAGATGTGGCACATATATACAATGGAATATTACTCAGCCATAAAAAGAAACGAAATTGAGCTATTTGTAATGAGGTGGATAGATCTAGAGTCTGTCATACGGAGTGAAGTAAGTCAGAAAGAGAAGGACAAATACCGTATGCTAACACATATATATGGAATTTAAGAAAAAAAAATGTTATGAAGAACCTAGGGGTAAAACAGGAATAAAGACAGAGACCTACTGGAGAACAGACTTGAGGATATGGGGAGGGGGAAGGGTGAGGTGTGTTAGGGCGAGAGAGAGACATGGACATATATATACTAACAAACGTAAGGTAGATAGCCAGTGGGAAGCAGCCGCATGGCACAGGGAAACCGGCTCGGTTCTTTGTGGCTGTCTGGAGGGGTGGGATAGGGAGGGTGGGAGGGAGGGAGACAAAGAGGGAAGAGATATGGGAACATATATATATGTATAACTGACTCACTCTGTTATAAAGCAGAAACTAACACATCATTGTAAAGCAATTATACCCCAATAAAGATGTTAAAAAAAAAAAAGAAGATGCAAGAAATGTTTAACAAAGACCTAGAAGAATTAAAGAACAAACAGAGATGAACAATACAATAACTGAAATGAAAACTACACTAGAAGGAATCAATAGCAGAATAACTGAGGCAGAAGAACGGATAAGTGAACTGGAAGACAGAATGCTGGAATTCACTGCTGCGGAACAGCATAAAGAAAAAAGAATGAAAAGAAATGAACACAGCCTAAGAGACCTCTGGGACAACATTAAATGCAACAACGTTCGCATTACAGGGGTCCCAGAAGGAGAAAAGAGAGAGAGAAAGGACAAGAGAAAATATGTGAAGAGATTATAGTCAAAAAGTTCCCTAACGTGAGAAAGGGAACAGCCACACAAGTCCAGGAAGCGCAGTCCCATACCGGATAAACCCAAGGAGAAACACACCGAGACACACAGTAATCAAATAAGCAAAAATTTAAGACAAAGAAAAAACATTAAAAGCAGCAAGGGCAAAAAGAAAAATAACATACAAGGGAACTCCCATAAGGTTAACAGCTGATTTCTCAGCAGAAACTCTACAAGCCAGAAGGGAGTGGCACGATATACTTAAAGTGATGAAAGGGAAGAACCTACAACCAAGATTACTATACCCTGCAAAGATCTCATTCAGATTTGATGGAGAAATCAAAAATTTTATAGACAAGCAAAAGCTAAGAGAATTCAGCACCACCAAACCAGCTCTACAACAAATGCTAAAGGAACTTCTTTAAGTGGGAAACACAAGAGAAGAAAAGGACCTACAAAAACAAATCCAAAACAATTAAGAAAATAGTCACAGGAACATACATATCAATACTTACCTTAAATGTGAATGGATTAAATACTCCAACCAAAAGACACAGGGTTGCTGAATGGATATAAAAACAAGACCCATATATATGCTGTCTACAAGAGACCCACTTCAGACCTAGGGACACGTACAGACTGAAAGTGAAGGGATGGAAAAAGATATTCCATGCAAATGGAAATCAAAAGAAAGCTGGAGTAGCAATACTCATATCAGATAAAATAGACTTTAAAATAAAGAATGTTACAAGAGACAAGGAAGGACACTACGTAATGATCAAGGGATCAATCCAAGAACAAGATATAACAATTATAAATACATATGCGCCCAACATAGGAACACCTCAATACATAAGGCAACTGCTAACAGCTATAAAAGAGGAAATCGGCAGTAACACAATAGTGGGGGGCTTTAACACCTCACTTACACCAATGGACAGATCATCCAAACAGAAAATGAATAAGGAAGGACAAGCTTTAAATGACACAACAGACCAGATAGATTTAATTGATATTTATAGGACATTCCATCCAAAAACAGCAGGTTACACTTCTCTAGTGCTCATGGAACATTCTCCAGGATAGATCACATCTTGGGTCACAAATCAAGCCTCAGCAAATTTAAGAAAATTGAAATCATATCAAGCATTTTTCTGACCACTCACTATGAGATTAGAAATGAATTACAGGGAAAAAAAAACATAAAAAACACAAACACTTGTCACATGGTGACATTCCATTCTGGCACGTCTTTATCAAGCTCAACTTTCACAAAAAGAATGTGAAAGTGCTTCTAAAGCATATGACTGCACACATAACTAGTTCTTCCGATACCGGTCCAAAAGTAAAACTCACTGCTATTTGAAACTCATTAAAAAGCTCATTTGAGAAACTATTTATACAGCACAGCTGTCTACTAGAACTTTCCGCAATGACGGAATGTCCGATATCTGAGCTACTGTTCTAGACACTGCAGATCTAGATCATTATGCCTTAAAGTATGGTCCCTGGATCACAATAATCATCACAAGATCACAAGAATCACTTAGGATCAGGCACAATGAAATTTGAAAAGGACTGGTTCTCAAGGGACACAGTACCACTGACTATTACCATAACCAGTAGAAATTTATGTGACACTTTGATTATAACAATTATAGGTGATGCGCATCTGGCATTATTAGGGATGAGCAATACACAGATGTACACACCTAAGAGCTGGTATCCCAAATGACATTCAACTATCCTGCCAGACATCCATGTAAATTTTTTAAAAATCTACTTTTAATACTGAAATTTTGAATTTAACTGTATTACCTAACATCTAACACCAAGCATTTTTTGCACAATTTTAATATACTCTGAATTTTCCAGAAATACCTTAAGTTAAAAAAATGTATAGTTTTGTCCAGAACTTAGTACTAAGCATTGCTGACTTCAGAGTAACTTAACAACTTGCATTTAGAGTTGTCACATTCACACTGACACTAGGTATGTGTTCAATTACCAGACTACTTTCATCATATAGTTACATTTGGGCTAAAATAACTGTACTAAAAACTACTTCCCTCTAATTTCCCCTCTGATTATTCTCTTATTATCTATTATTCTCTAGATAGGGAATTTATTTTTTAACAAGCGGTAAGCAATTTCACTTCAGGAAAATGAGCATGCAGTGATACATTTGCTTATACATATGGGGTACTGTGTCTGACAGTGATACTTAAGAATCATTGGTTTAAGGATTTATGCAGCCGTTACCATCCCCCTAGATCAGGGGCCCTTAATTTGGGAATACAAAGGCACTCAGCCTAAGGAATCCACGGAGTGGCTTCAGAACAACAGAAATCCTAAATAATACATACAATTGGATATATATGTATAGCAACCTTGGGGGGTTAACAATATAACTTTGTTCCATCCCAAACTGTTACCTTAAGTACCATTACATTACACCCTGAGACTATATACACTGGGCTGGATTATAAACTTGGATCTCAAAATGTGGTCAAGCCCCACACCCAATTACATTTATGGAACTGCAATTTCATCACTTCATCAGCCTACACTAGGCTATTAATCCTGACAAAGGATTAACCTCCAAAGTTTACAAGCAGCTCATGCAGCTCAATATCAATAAAACAAACAACCCAATCCAAAAATGGGCAGAAGGCCCAAACAGACATTTCTCCAAAGATATACAGATAGCCAACAAACACATGAAAGAATGCTCAACATCACTGATCATTAGAGAAATGCAAATCAAAATTACAATGAGGTATCACCTCACACCAGTCAGAATGGCCATCATCAAAAAATCTAGAAACAATAAATGCTGGAGAGGGTGTGGAGAAAAGGGACCCCTCTGGCACTGTTGGTGGGAATGTAAATTGATCCAGCCACTGTGGAGAACAGTATGGAGGTTCCTTAAAAAACTAAAAATAGAACTACCATATGAACCAGCAATCCCACTACTGGGCATATACCCTGAGAAAACCATAAGTCAAAGAGTCATGTACCACAATGTTCACTGCAGCTCTATTTACAATAGCCAGGACGTGGAAGCAACCGAAGTGTCCATTGACAGATGAATGGATAAAGAAGATGTGGCACATATATACAATGGAATATTACTCAGCCATAAAGAAACGAATACTGTATGCTAACACATATATATGGAATCTAAAAAAAAAAAAAGGTTACGAAGAACCTAGGGGCAGGGCAGGAATAAAGATACATATGTAGAGAATGGACTTGAGGACACGGGGAGGGGGAAGGGTAAGCTGGGAAGAAGTGAGAGAGTGGCATTGACATATATACACGACCAAATGTAAAACAGATAGCTAGTGGGAAGCGGCTGCATAGCACAGAGATCAGCTGGGTGCTTTGTGACCACCTAAAGGGGTGGAATAGGGAGGGTGGGAGAGAGATGCAAGAGGGAGGAGATATGGGGATATATGTATATGTATAGCTGATTCACTTTGTTATACAGCAGAAACTAACACCATTATAAAGCAATTATACTCCAATAAAGATGTTAAAAAAAAAAAAAACCCAATCCCATAAAAGCTAGAATTACTATAGAATGTCAGCCACTGCATTACACACACTACAGGTTTTTTTTTTATGAAGACCCATGGAAGAAGGCTAAAATTCATTACACATTTGCTCTGCACCTGGTACTGCACTATACTTTATACAAATGATGTCGTTTAAGCCTCACCATTGCCCTCTGATAAAGGTATCACTCATTTGTTTCACAGATGAGAAAACTGGCTTAGAGAGCTCAACTAACTTGACTAGGTTCATACATTGAATAGATGGCAGAACTAGAATTTGAACTGAGGCTCTGACACCAAAGCATGTGTGTGCTTTTCTGGAGCAGGTTGCTATTCTTTAAGTTTACTGTGGAGTATGTACTGAATCCCATCTTCCTTTGACATAGCCAGCTGTATACTTAAAAATTGTGTCCCACAAATGGCAGTCACCCAAGCATGACATTAGCATCTTTGAATAACTTGCTTCTCCATTTTATTTGGTTACTAGAATGGGCTTCATGGAATGGATTTTGCATGCTAACTGCACTTCTGGCTTAATCTTTTCTCACATGCCACCCCCCCCCCTTTTTTCTACTTCCTATAATAAAGCAAGAAACAGAGGCATACCACATGCTGCTTTAGGTAATACAAAAAATATATTAAGACAGTCCTGTAGAGTGAGTACAAGCTTTGCTTGATGATTTATAAACCACCATGCAATCATTTTTGTAGTTAAAAACACCAACTATCACTTTGAGAATAAGTACATAAGATCCAGTATTTCCCAGTTAGAAAACTTGATTACCTTGGCTGCTTTCTAAATAGTAAAAGAAATCTTAACATGCAGACAAACAATGAGCATTTGAGGACATGGGCAAAAAAGCAGGGAGGTCAGCTGGGATGTCTTTTAGCCTAAGAACCCAGAGAGTACCAGGGACAATCAGGAGAAACTGCAGTGGACTCAAGGACATTGTCTAAGTAGAGGGGAGAGAAGAAAATAATGATGCAAATCACACTCTTGACTGGATTAATAGTAAAGCCATCAGGTAGGAATGGGGTTAGGGGCTTGCTGGAAGTGAAAAGGAAAAGAAAATAGGATAAGACATTTGGTTTTGCTGACACTGTCACTAAAAACATTTGGTTTTGCTGACACTGTCACTACAAAACATTTAGAGTAAGGATCAGCAAACTTCTACAAAGGCCCAGAGTAATAAGTAACTTACACTTTGCAGGGCTGTCTCAGTCACAACTAGTCAACTCTGCCATTATAGGACACACATACACAAAACTCACAGACATGCGAACAAACATGTAAGTCCATGTTTTAATAAAACTTTATTTACAAAACAGAATGCAGGCCAAATATGACCTATGAGCTATAATTTGCTGACCCCTGACAGAGAAGTCCAATAGGCAGGGAGAAGCATGATCTGAAGCACAAGAAGAAGGTCATGGATAAGGACAGAGATTTGAAAGCCACTGACAGTATGGATAACCTAAGAATAGTAGAGATGGAAGATATGAACATTTAAAGATAGAACACTTATAAAATAGCAACACTTAAAAAAAACATGAAGAGGAGGTAAATAATTGATGGTAAATAATTAATAATTAATGAAAGGAGAAAAGTTGCATGAAATAGGAACTTATGATTCCTTTAAATATCATTCTGGCTCAATACAAATCCCATATGCTTGGAGAAGCACAGAACACTGCAATATTTAACTATGGTTATTATCTAGAAGGCACTGCTAGAACACAGAAAAAGCCCCAAATGTATACGGAATACACCTAATTAACACTTTGACATAACAAGACAATGCAAAGCAGGGTCAAGTTGGGACAAAATCTTATGCCTCACATACCTTATAAATTATCTAACACCAAAAACAAAATGTCAAGCATCATGCACAAACCACTTACCCAAAATTGAGTTAAAGGTTGAAGACAAAAAAAAAAAAAAATGCCCCAAACAAAAAACCCTTAAAAACAAGTGTCAAAAGAAACTTGTTATGACAATATAAAGATATGTTTGGGAAATGCTCTCAGTTCAAAAATTGTGAAGTTAAATTCATTACAAGGCTTGAGAACAAAACTAGGTCCTATATCGGTGTTACCTGATTCAAGCTTTTTTAATATTTACAGGTCTAAAATAGAATTGCTAGCTTAATGCTTGTTTCTGGAAGAAGTACTATCTAGCAAATAAACTATTTTATTTGTATTTTAAAACAATGTTGGCTCACTAGAAGAAAATAAAACAATTAAAAGTCAATCAGAAAAATATCATGAGGACCAAAACTGCAAAACTTGCAAAGCAGCATTCTGTAGAACACAATTACAAAATTGACGATGATCCTTGCATGTGGATTAGAACGGTCTGGGTGTGGAATGGGTAGAGAACAGGGCCATACAGTACTGCTAAAGAAAAGCAAACTTACACATATCAAAAAACTACACTATACAAAGATAAGACTACAACTTACATTGGGAGACTGTAAAGGCAAAAATTACAAGGAAAGAAGGCAGGCAGGCAGTCCTCCAATAAGGCATACATTCATATAATGGATCACTAGGCAATTAAAAATGTCTTATATGCGTTATGACGTGTAAAACTGTTCAAGATTATTAAATGAGAAAACAATGCTATTGATATTCTCAATAAAATGCTTTGTGTCCAAAGAAAAAAGTTACACACATGTGCGCACACATACATCTGGTGTATGCACAGAAAATTTAGACATATACAAGAAATTTGAGTGGTACCTTGAAAAAGAAGAGTAGGATTGAAGGAGGCAGGAAATTGTCACCTTCTACCCTTCTACAGTCAAAACAAAATAAGCATGTTATGTTTGCGTTTTATGTCAAACATTAAAGAAAAAAATCAGTATTTTAGAAGGTGAATAAAGGGAGAACTGCTATGTATAAAACCACACCAATACAGACACAATCATTTAAAATGCTTCAACAAATTCAAAAGTATGTTAAGTACAATCTCATAACCAAAAAAGAGCCACACCCACAAAACTTTACTTGGACAATCATACAGATTTCAGTAATATAAAGTAGAAATTAAGCCTTGCAAAAGCTGTAATTTACATGTGAGGGTTTGGTTGAGTCCTCCTATATAGTGTGATCTGTTTACACTCAATGTTAGAGCTGGAAGGGTGTTCAGAGCAAACAACTTCATTTTATATTTACCTCTAGACTACTAATCCCCAGTAACAGAAACCCTAGGAGTTTCTATTTCAATAACATAAACTATTTGCAGAACCCTGTGGAAAGATTTATTTATTCTGAATAGATGTCTGCTTTTAAAATTTTAGAGCAGGGACCAGTCTCTTGTTTTCTGCTGTATACCCCAGCACCTAGAGCACAGTAAACGGAGGTACTCAATATGTATTTTTTGGAGGAAACGTAGGTATATAACTTCTGTGCAAAACTATGAGGAATTTGTAAGTTCTGAAGTAAAAGAAAAGGGGGCAAGATTAAAATGTGGAAACTGGTTCCTCTGAATTGGGAAAGACATAGCACATGTGATCTCATGCCCACAATTTCACTTTTTTTTTGTTTCTAGCAGTGGAAGAAATAATCACAAGACTATTAAAGTCTAAAACTATCCAAGGTACTAGGAATTTCTACTTTGAAATTCACAATAAGCAAGATACCAGAAAGTATTATTCAAAGACACTACAGACTAGGGCTGAAACTTTGACACCAAGTCCATTAGTTGTGAGATGAGGAGTGAAGAGATAGTAAGCTGGATGTTTTTAGAGACTGATGGGCAAATGAGCTGGCTGGTCTTGGCTACTGAGGAAAACCTAAGAGTAGTATCTCTCAAATTATATGTGATGAAGGACCACTTTTAAACCCCAAACTGCACTCTTGTCAAAAACATATTTTAAAAAATCCGTTAGTAGAGAAATGATCACATACTTTAATGTCACAGCAATATCAAATTTCCATAGAAGTTTCTAGACATTCTTTAATTTTTTTACTGGTCCAGAGAGACACCAGATAGCACTGACCTACGGTTTTGTTTTTTAATGTCAATCTGACCTGAAATTTCGCATTTGCCCAGAAGGTCTAACTCTGAGTGAGAAAATTCAGCTCTTTTTTTCCTCTACTCAATAATGAAGACAATCCATAACAATTAAGAGATAAAAAGTAGCACAGAGACTTGTCATTAACTTGTTTTAATTTTAAAATGTAAAACATCACATTATCACACTGCCTTAGTAAATTAAAATTATACTTTTGAATGCAAACTTCAGCATTTAAGAATCTCAGCTCAACTTGAAAACTTTGCTTTATTTTGCCATTTATCTTAGAAGATAACAGGATATAGACACTTAAAACTGTATACGAAAATATTCACTTAATCTATGCACCTCTAAACTCCTGTACCTTTGTCTCCATGTTCTCAAAAACCCCCAAATGATTAGTTTAGCTGACTGCGAACAGAGTGGCCTCGGGGGACACTCCATCTATTATTATACGTTTCATTACCAAAGGAAGTAAAATTTAAAATGTCCTGACCTATAAACTTACCACAATCTGGTGCAATTTACTATAGCCCATCAGGTAGGCTCTATATCACTGAGACTGTATAATGTGCTTTACAGGATCTCCAAAACCAAATTTCCAGGATTCAAATCCATACTAAGCGACTTAAATCCTCACTGCTTGTTTCTTCATCTGTAAAAGGGGGATAATAGCACCTACATCAAAGGATTATTGTGCAGGTTAAAGTGCGTGTGAAGTGCTTAGAACACTGCCTGGCACATAAGTACTAAGTAAGGATTTTAACTTTTTGATTCTTACGTAGTATGCCTCAAATCCTTCTGTAGAACTGGAATTATTAACAAAATTGGTTAAATGAAATATGGCACATCCCTACAGTGAACTACTATTTACCCATTAAAGATTATTTTAATAATCTACTATGAAAATATATTTATTTATAATATCCTGTTAGGGAAAAGTAACTTAGAAAATCATATACAATCTAATCTTATATTTAGAAAAGATGCTAATAAAGTTAGGAAATTTGCAAGTCATTGTGGTACTTAAGTGGCATTTGCCAAAAGTGACTCAGAATCATTCCTCCCCACCCATACTGGGAAAAAGACTTAAAACCGAATGTGATTCTCAGATGGTAATAATGAGGACAATCAAATGCTATAAATTAGGATTTTAAAAAATTTAGAACTGTGTATATTTAATGCATTATTCCTCCTCTACCCGCCAAAGCTGGTACTTCTGAAAATGGACTGGATCCTAGAATTAAGGAAATCAAGCATTAATTTCTAATAGATATATTCCTCCAATGCCACCCATTGCCCACACACTACCACCTCCACAGTCACTTTTAAGCAAGCTCTTGAAGTGCTCACAACTACGCATATAAACAAAGACAATAAATCACCTTAAACAATCACCCAACCTTAAACAACAGATATTACTAGGTACAGTATATTCAGATTATAAACACAAAAGACTCAGTTATTTCTAGAATACTCAACAAGGGGTGTTTGTGGTATTGCGAGTACTCAGATGGTAGCCTGTGGTACACTTTATTTAAACTGTTTTAAATTCCTCAATAAAATCAATACTATTAATTTCATGTTTATTTTATATAGGATTTTTGTCAAACTTAGCAGCTTTAAAATGATTAATTCATAATCACTAACTAAAGACGAAATTTCAATTAACGGTTCTCATTCTACCTACAGTTCAACTTACCCTTTTGTCTACAATATAGCCATATTTCATTTTATGGGATCTGAAATATACAATTATTATAAACAAACTGTTTTCAAATTTGCTTTCAAATGATGCCTATAAAGAGGAGATCAAGTTTTCAAGTTTACATAAATCTATACTACACCAATTCATCATTATAAATACAAGCATTCATAACCTGTTTACTCTAATTCTATTTAGACAGCAACACTAACAAAATTCTTAATGCATACGCCCCCCACCACCTGTAACTCTT
>NW_006790551.1:2685313-2700860 GCF_000442215.2 Lipotes vexillifer
GACACTTGAAAAATAATGTCTCAATTCAGCAATGAAATTTTACAACTGCTATTCCTACCAATCAAATGGTGATGCACCAAGGTCGCAATTCTCATGAGTTTTAACATATTAAGAGTACATTATTCACCTAAGAGTGAAGGACTGTGCCTCTTACTTTATTAAAAAAAAAAAAAAAAGATAGCCACATCAATTTAATTCCATATATGATGCTACCTATTCAATTTATTAAAAATTAAAATAAACGTAATAATCAAACTAATGCTCCAAACTTACGCTATTCACATGGGAGACACTACAAGAGAAGACACCATAGAGACTGCCTTGCAATAAGAAGTACAAATTCCTTCTATAGAGATGGAGAAATAAAAGGAAGGACAAATCTAGTTGTCTAAAAGACAATTCACTGTACACATTTTATTTACAGTTTTGTACACTGTCTTAATATGAATGGGACTGCTTTTCTACTTGAGCCATTTTTTAACCAAAGCAAAATAACCTAAGTATAACAAAGTGTTAAAATACAGCATAAAGATACAAAAACAGACATACTAATTCTAATTAGGAATGTAATTATGATGTTACATTTTTTATAATCCACAATTATGTTTAGGAAATCACACAAACATAGATCACTGATTTGAATGAAATGCATAAATTTGCAGCAAAGCTTTGTAGTTACAAAAAAAACAAAAAAATTACCAAAGAATGCACAAAATTAATGTTTATTCCACCTTTGTGTCATATTCCTGGATCCTTCACCAATGTTACATGAGGAAAAAAACAAAAGCAAAACAAATGAAAAACTGAAATCAGAATCACTAATGTTATCAAGTAGGGAAACAAATAAATTAAAATCTAGCAGCCATCAGCAAGAGTACAGCACAGACAATGCTGTAAAAAGAAACAAAGAAAATTGTTAGAAAACTGTATGCATCATACTCTTTCAAACCAGCAAAATATGCTCCTGCATACAATGGAACATAAACAGAATCGTTCTCTTGTAAGGTACAGAAATGCAAATTCTTTTCTTTAATATTGTAGACGGGTCAAATGTGTTTGTAATCGTTAATTCTTTTAAGCTATTACAGAGTGGGCCAGGAACACATTTATGGATTCTGGGGAGGATGTGTACTGTAATTCTTTGATTGGGATAGTGGACACTCTAGCCAAAATTTAAAAAAAAAAAAAATATATATAAACACAGAAGTACAAGACAAAGGCGAATGAGACTTCTCTTATATCTTAGCAACATTTAGATGGAAATCAAATTTAAATGCAGTCCACTCTGCTTTTGAAGAGGCTTTGGTTCAGCTCCCAAATCTCGATTGCTTGACGCAGTCTCCTATGAGAATACTCAGAAGGTGTCTTCTTAAACAACAAACCTATTTTTAGTGGTGGAGCCGCTCTTAGTAGCTGTGTCTGCATGGGACTGATAACCAATCACTATCTTTGGAGGAAGTCCTAACCTTTCCTTGTATACCCTCCTAGAAGATGAAAAAGAAGAAAAGTAGCCATTAATTTTTATTCAAACATACACCCCAAATCCAGTATTATTCTTTACATTAAAAAATAATACCTAGAGAGTGAAATAGGAAATTGCACACCTTTTTCTTTTTAGCAAAATTTACTCTTCATAATCACTTAACCAATATTTGAGAGTCTACTATGTATCAGGTACTGTGATAATTATCAGTAAATTAATAATAAGCAAAGCAAGGACACTCTCTAGGCTCATGGTGTTTATAGTTTAGAGTATTTGATTATTTACAAACAAATAATCACAAATACATATGATGGAACTGTATCACATACATAATTAATGTATTCAAAATCAATTACATGCACATTTAAACTTTCTGATCTAAAATGCTTCAATTATATTTTACATATAAACCTTAGTAAATATTGTATGTTACTGCAATTACATTTACCTTACCTATTACCGACAAGAATGCACACACAAAAATTAAACGCTGTGAAGGCGATTTATGATATTTTAAGGATAATTTAGAACATAACATGATTTCTGCCTTATATATTAACCCTACAACCTAATTCTCAAATAAGATGTGACTGAGTATCAAAGAGGGTAAGCACAGGGGTTGTGATATTATTAACATGGAGGATCTAATCTCCTCTTTGAAATCAGAGAAATCTCTCCTTTTAAAAACTCATGAGGTCAAAGTATAATGCTAAGAGAATGAAGCATATCTGAAGGCCAAGGAACAAAAATAAGGCTGTGTGGCTACAGCTCACAAGAAAGGTAAATATGAGAGAGAAGGCTGACAAGGTAAAATTGGGGACAGATCATCATATGATCTTATGAGAACATCATAGGTCAAGTTAGGAATCTGGTATCTGAGAAAAAATAGCAAAATTTTAAAAATAGGCACCAAAATGAAACAAAAATAAAGAGATATACATGGTAAACAACAAAAAAAGAGATTTTCATGGAGCTAAATACTCTAGCAGTATGATACCAGGAAATTTTATTCATACTCTACCCTTCAGAAGACTTTACTACCTTCCTTCAAATAGGGTATTTAAAAATGATTTTATAACTAAAATTATAACTATTATCAGATTTACATTAGGATATAATGTATTACCTTCAATTATACTTAATCACTAAAAATGCCAGAATGAGGACTGAGCCATGCAGCTTAAAAGGGTGAAAAAAATTTTTCCCTTGAAAAAGTGAGGCCAGAAGTTTTATAGAGATTTCAAAAATGTTTAATATCGACACAAATAAAAAACTTTCCGAGAAAAGAAGTTCATTCTTAGTTTCTTTAACACATTTTCAAAGAAACAGGAGACCCCCACTGTCAGTAAGTTTTAAGGCTGACAGAAAGATCAGGAATATGGTGACGAATCAACAATCAACCTTCTCTTATAAGAAACCCCGTGGAGAATGAAACCTGGAAAATCCCCACACCTTTTAATCCAGAAAGGAATTATGTTCACAGGAGAATTCATAATGTTTGAAAAATCAACATGCAAAGAGGCAAACTAAACATATTGTGACTTATGACTGGTACTTAATTTTAACACAAAATTTAAAGTCCAATTTTACTAATTTAAATATAGTAAAAAGAAAATCCTAGTTAACACTGACTGACATTTGCAGGGGTGGGGGTGGGAGCGGGGACGACAGGCAACTTTTGCAAATAGTAATATTTGCCAAAAAAAAGTTTTAAAATTTATACATGTGGGTTTTAAATATGGATAAAACCAAGCTACTGTCACTTAAAATTCAATGGCAAATGCCAATATTCACCAAATTATTGAGTATTATACATTAGCATTATGGTTTTAAAGTAGGGCAAAAAAGACATATTCTCATATGCTAAATAATAAAATGCTACATGCTAAAATAGTGATTATATACCCCACTGCTAGGAAAAAGAAATTTTACAGAAGTGAAAAGAATATGAATAAGACTGAATACCAATACACAGCAGTTCAAGATTATAAAAGTGTTCATGAAAACAAGGAAAATAATGATCTACATAAATACTTTTAATTTAAAAAGTACTTCTGCTTTTAGTTATCTATTTTAAAAGAAGCATACAAAAAGCAAAACTTACCCTATATGTGTAACTGCTTCTCTGTTTTCACATTCAGTAGTCCATATTGCTATTTTATCACCTTTAGCTCTAACATTAACCACAGCTCCACATACATCATCACTGTAGTCATCAAAAGACTCTCCAATAAGGCACAGCAGCTTAAAAGAAAAAACCCAAATCTCAAGTTACATTCAATAGATGATAAACAGCTTATTAAGCTGCAAATGTCTCAAATATTTGTATATATACAAAACTGAAAAACAGTTTTTAAATCAAGAGTCGACTTTCTGAATGCCTAAATTATATTTATATATAGTTTTTTGTCCTGGCCTTTAAAAAATTTGTTAATTTGATTCTTTAATACCAAGAACACGATCAGTTTTGTTAACTTTTTTAGCAAATTGGGCAACTGATGTCAGGGCACATAAAAGGTGAATTATTTCATTAATATTCACTTTGCTCTGCTGTTGCTTATACTTGCCAGCAAATATTAATGGAATAACTGAAAAAGCTGCTTAATTGCCTTTTGATCTTATTTTTCATGAACATTTTCTAACTTTTAAAAAACTGTAGTAAATACATGACATAAAATTTAGCATATTAACCATTTTTAAGTGTATGGTTCGGTGGCATTAAATATATTCACATTGTACCACCAACAATCTCCGGAACTTTTGTCATCCTGCAAAACTGAAATGACTTTTTGTAATGCAGAATCCTAAAATGGTAATTACTGATAATCTCTCCCGAAAGCAAAATTAAGTTTCTTTTTTTTTAAAACTTATTTTATTTGGTTGCACCGGGTCTTAGTTGCGGCCAGCGGGCTCCTTAGTTGCAGTTCTCCGGCTCCCTAGTTGCAGCTTGCCAGCTCCTTAGTTGTGACATGCGAACTCTTAGTTGCGGCATGCATGTGGGAACTAGTTCCCTGACCAGGTATCGAATCCGGGCCCCCTGCATTGGGAGTCGGGAGTCTTAACCACTGCGCTGCCAGGGAATTCCCACAAAATTAAGTTTCTTCTTTAAAAAGCCATTCACTGAAATATTTATTATTGCTCAACTTAGTAAGGTCTAACTATAAACCAGACACTGTCAAGTGATAGGGATACAAAAGAGACTATAATCCCTGCTCCTAAAAGCTTGGGGTTTGAAAACTTTCACTAGAGAAAATGCCTATTTTCTCATATTTAATAAATGTCATATGAAGCCAAAAGTTCCAAGTTACATCACAACATATAAGCTGAATGATATCAACCTACAATTTCACTGTTTCCTTCATTGATCTAAAAAGTTTAGTATACAGAGCAATACTCTAAGAGGACTGTAAAAAAACTTACATCATACAAAATGTGAGAGGTTACATAATTTTGAACTTAATGAGATGACCTTATTCTGTAAGGTGAATCAACTGCCAATCACTTTCTGGATGTGTAATATGTGGTAGGGAGTTTCACTGTATTAGTATGTAAGAAGTATACAAGATTCACAGGACAGAACAAAATTAAGTGCTGGCTTAGCTAGAGTGGGAATCCTTATCTCATCTTGAATTAAGTAACCAATGTAAAATGTAACGTAAGTGAAGTTTTAGTATTCCAAACAGCTTTATAATTTTAAAACCTTACTGTCTCTAGCCAAAAGCGATCGAGGTCACTTCGTCTCTGCTGTTTGTTCAATGTAATGAGCCATCGTCCTCCTCGTTTGTTTTTCTCATCTTCCCACATAGGCTCAATACCATCCTACAAGGTTAGGGAGACAACAATATGAGACAATACTGTTACTTTAACTTGAGATCACCACTAGAAACAGCAAGCAACAACCCTATTAACTATTTACTTTATACCCATAAAAACTGTTAATTGATGTAGTGGGGAAAAAAGCACACAAGACTTAAAGCAAAATTAGAGTACTGACTTGGGCACTTATTAACTATCAAACCTTGGGTTTCACTTAATTTGGAGGCTCTAAAACATTCTGAGTAACAGATACCTTTGAGAAGCTATATACATTTCTATACCTATAAAATATATTAAAAACTTACACAATTTCAGAGAGCTAATGACTGTCCCATCCACTACCAGCTGACAAAACTCATAAATATCTCAAGGACCCACACACTCCAGGTTAAGAATTCCTGACAAACTCTGGACTTCAGTCTACTCAAATATATAAAGAAGAAACGGACTGGATGACCCATTTGGATTATCAAAGCTCTCCTCAAAATCAATCACAGTATGTGCCCATACAGTCTGACTCTCACTTAATTTCAATAACTGGGTTGGCCAAAAGGTTCGTTTGGTTTTTTCCCTAAGATGCATCTAGTAGCACTCAGTTGTCTTTAACTTCATTCAAAACAATTTCGTTAGATTGTATGTGACAGCTGTCACATCAGCGTGCATTTAAAAAAAGACTTATCAGAATTGGTGATTTTCATGTAGCCATTTTAATATTGAAGATGGAAGAAAAAAAGCAACATTTTCGGCTTTATTATTTCAAGAAAGGTAAAAATGCAACTGAAATGCAAAAAAAAGAATTGTGCAGTGTATGGAGAAGGTGCTGTGACTGACTGAATGTGTCTAAAGTGGTTTGCAAAGTTTTGTGCTGGAGATTTCTCGCTGGACGATGCTCCATAGTCAGGTAGACCAGTTGAAGTCGATAGCAATCAAATCGAGACATTAACTGAGAACAATCAACGTAATACCACACAGGAGAGAGCCAACATACTCAAAATATCAAAATCAAGGGCTGACAATCATTTGCACCAGCTTGGTTATGTGAATCGCTTTGATGTTTAGGTTCCACATAAGTGAAAAAAACCTTCTTGAACGTATTCAAGCATGCAATTCTCTACTCAAACGTAATGAAAACGTCCCGTTTTTAAAACAAATTGTGACAGGTGATGAAAAGTGGATACTGTACGATAATGTAGAACGGGACAGGTCCTGGGCAAGCTAAATGAACCACCACCAACCACACCAAAGGCTGAATACGTTGTTCAATAAAGTTCTTGGAGAAAATGAAAAACATGCCTTGAATAAATACAATTAGAGAAGAAAAACACTAGACGTTTTGAGGAAGGGCAAAACAGAACAATGCTTATTTAACTAGACAACTAGACCTATGAATTATGGGGCTTCACATGTAGTTCTATTACTTTAAAACATGTTTTAACTAAATTAAATGTGTATTTTATTTTTACTTAAAAAAATGTGTCTTTTATTTCTACCAAAAAGGCACTTTTTGGCCAACCCAATGTTTATACTAAAATAGGGCAAAATATATTTATGCTAAAACCTGGTAAAGCTAATTTAATTATTCTCCAAGCATCACAACATTAACTATTCCTAAGTTTATGGCAAGATTTTTTAATGAATACCTGAATGGTCCAGTCTTATAATAAATATATGAAATCACCAATTAAACATACCTTAAAAAGTGAGTAGTCACAGCCAGGCATTAAATTACTAGACAACTGGATATGGTTGTACAGACTAGATAAAAGAAAAGAATAATTATAAACATAGCATATGTAATGCAAAGTTTAGGTGCGTACATATACATTCAGAGAATATGATAAAAATAAGATAAAAACTCATGTTTACTTCCCGCCCCCATGAAGTCAATTTCTGAAATGGACCAAACAGATCTCAGTAACAGCTTCAAGAATCAACATCTGATGATTTTCAAGAAAGTATTTTTAATAATTTTATTCTGACAATTTTGATGCATTAGTTAACTTAATACATACATATGTATATACAAGAAACTGAAAAGAGAGGTATGAGGTGGCTTTAAGTAGATGAAAGAATCCGTGAGGCTAATGAGCAGTTTTAATCACACAAAAAGACAAATCAAGAGAAAGCAAGACAAACTCCCTGACCATCAGGATTGCATGACTAAAATAAGTCAACATTATTATCCTTGAAAGTATGCAAGAGCGGGACAGATCAATGGTTCCCAACCACACACCGTTACTAGTTTAAGTCAGCATAATAATCTTTTGGGGAGCTTTTAAAAACAAAACAGGACTTCCCTGATGGCGCAGTGGTTAAGAATCCGCCTGCCAATGCAGGGGACACAGGTTTGAGCCCTGGTCTGGCAAGATCCCACATGTCACAGAGCAATTAAGCCTGTGCGCCACAACTACCGAGCCCGTGTGCCACAATTACTGAAGCCCGCCTGTCTAGAGCCCGTGCTCTGCAACAAGAGAAGCCTCTGCAATGAGAAGCCCACGCACCGCAACTAAGAGTAAGCCCTGCTCACTGCAATTAGAGAAAGCCCACGCACAGCAAGACCCAATGCAGCCAAAAATAAATTTATTAAAATAGCAACCAAAAAAAAAATAAAAAAACAGTTCCTTACCCTACTTCTTGAGATTTTAATTCCTTAAGTATAGGATGGAACCATAGAATCTGTTATTTTTAAACTACTTCCCAAATAGTAATATCTAACTAAGGATAATAACACCATCCATGGTCACTAGTCATATAGCTAAGATCATCACTTCTGTATAAAATATTGGAGACAGGCAAAGCATTCTTACTCTGTTGCCCGTTTTATAACAATTTTGCTGTGATAGACTTCAGGAGATCAAATGATCTAGGCTTCTACCTTCAGGCTAGTGAAATATCTAAATTAAATTTTAAAAAAATTTCTTAAAAATGTTTTCAATTAAAAATGACCACTCAGGGCTTCCCTGGTGGCGCAGTGGTTGAGGGTCCGCCTGCCGATGCAGGGGACACAGGTTCGTGCCCTGGTCCGGGAAGATCCCACATGCCGCGGAGCGGCTGGGCCCGTGAGCCATGGCCGCTGAGCCTGCATGTCCAGAGCCTGTGCTCCGCAATGGGAGGGGCCACAACAGTGAGAGGCCCGCGTACTGCAAAAAAAAAAAAAAAAAAAAAAAAAAGAAGAAGTGACCACTCAAAGTGGTCTCAATATACAGTTTTCTCTAATTATTCTATGCTTTGTTTTCAGTGATTCAAATGCATACTAAATGCCTAATATGGGCAAAGCACTAGAGATATACAGAAAATTGTTTCTGCCCTGGAGGAAGTATACATTACATGCATAAATTTTCTAATCACAATCTGTTAGTCTGTATGCTACACTCAGGGAGTTAACATTAAAACATAAGAATCACATCACTGATATGATCCAAAATACACCAGCTGAACAAATTATAATACTTAGATAACTGCTAGGTAATTTACAGCTCTTAAAAATGTTTTCAACAAGTTTTATCTTTCATGTTCTCAAGTAGTTTCTCCCCATATATTTTTCAAGCAAATAATAAGACATATTAAATCAACTTTGTTTTTAAAGAATCAATATTCCAAAACTTCCTGAAAAGAACTTTATCATTTTAAATTATATTTTGAAGTCATGCAAAGATTTAAGACACCAAAATCTTAACTATTGCTAAATCTGAAACAAAATCTCAAAAATATTTCAACTATTCTTCTTGATGTTGATCACGAAGTATAATGAAATTAATAAACTATCATCAGAGATATTGTCATTCTTTGACAAACCCTGAATTATGAGCAGTTCAGCCTTTGAAATCTTGGAATCTCTATCACAGGAAATCCAGATATTATACTGGAAAGAATCTACAGAAATGAGGGCCTAAGAAAGCTCTGGAATACCTAAGAATACGGCAAATGTATCTAGGCAACCAAGAAAGGGGACAAGCTCCTAAAAGTTGTTGGAAATTCTAGGAACAATAAAGCATTCTCAACGAAAGAGATCTCAGGACAAAGAATAGAGCATAGGCAGAGCTAAAAGATGACAAGACGGAGCTTTCTAAAATTGATGAGGAATAATAACCAATTCAAACAGTTGTGAGAAGATGGACATAAAAAAAAGGTGAATATTAACTGTTCACACCTTACCCTTCATTTTGTGAATGCAACTTAAAATGAAAAATTACACAACAAACATCCTAAAATGAATGGTTACTTACGCCCAAAAGTCTTCAACAGTATCAAACTTAGAGATCAGCCGAAGGTTTGCTTGCCAAGTTTTGCTTTTATCATTTTTAAAAAACCAGAGTGCCCATCTAAAAACAGAAAGTCAGTGTCAAAAAAAAAAAAAAAAAAAAGAGGTAGCTTTACATCCATGTTCAAAGCAGCATTATTCACAACAGCCAAAAGGGGGAAGTGTCTATTGTCAGATGAATGAACAAAACGTAGTGTGGAATATTAAACAGCCTTAAAAAGGAAGGAAAGTGAAAAGGGTCCATCAAAGAAGACAAATACTGTATGATCCACTTGTATGAGGCACCTAGAGTAATAAAGTAGAATGGTGGTTGCCAGGGGCTAAAAGGGAAGGGGAATGGAGAGTTGGTGGTGGTTGCCAGGGGCTAAAAGGGAAGGGGAATGGAGAGTTGCTGTTTAATGGGTAGAGAGTTTAAGTTTTTCTGCAAGATAAAGAGAGTTCCTGGAGACTGGTTGCACAACAATGGGGGTGTACTTAACACTATTGAACTGTACATTTAAAAATGGTTAAGATAGTAAATTTTATATATGTGTTTTACCACAATTAAAAATGAATAAAATAAAAATTTTATTTATAATAGCAAATGAGTAGTTTTCTCTATTTCTTTCATTTTAAAAGTATATATTTTGGGAGTTCCCTGGTGGCCTCGTGGTTAGGATTTGGGGCTTTGGGGAACTGAGATCCTGCAAGCTGTGTGGTGCAGCTAAAAAATAAATAAATAGATAAATAAAATGAAAAGTATGTGTTTTGTACCTACTATGTAACAGATTCTCTGCTATACTTAGAGATCCACTGAGGCTCATCCCACAGGGAATTTACAGAAATGTTGTACAGAGACAATTACAATGTCCTAAGTGCTATGATAGAGATAATTAAGCAGTTATTTAAGAAAAACAGACCAGGAGCACTTAACTGGAAAGGTAAGTGGGGAAGAGGGAAGCTGAATTTACAGAGAAACAAGAGGAGAGAAATGAGAGCACTAGGAATGGGAGGGGGGGGGGACTCATACAAATGGGAATATAATACAGGGATTCATCGAGTAATGTTATCACAGATATATTCTGAAATAATGCATAGTAGTTTCTATATATCTGTATATACTTTTGTCTAAAAAAGTTTTATTCTAATACTTTGAAGACAAACTCATGTCACATAAAAGTTATGCTTAAATATTATCATCCCATATGATTCATCTTTAGTAAAATTGTATTTTCTGAATTACTATACCACCTCTAAGGAAATTTCACTTACTCATTGATAAAAATGTTGTCTGAAGACAGGTTTCCAAGTGGACATATATTTCATATCTTTATGGTTAATGCTTGATAATCTCAGACATAAAAATGAGATGCATTTCAGCACCTACTTGATAATTTGTATTTGCCAACCCACTCTCAAGGAAAATAATTTTTTTTAAAAAGCAAAGGCAGAAAAACTATTAAACATACACACACAGTGTCAAGTATTATACTCTGGATTTCTAAAATTAATTCAGTCTTTCCACAAAAATTTAAAAATAGAACTACCACTGGATCCAGCAATTCCACTTCTGGGCACTTATCAGAAGAAAATGAAAACACTAACTTGAAAAAGATATGTGCACCGCCCCTCCATGATAAGCAAAGACACGGAAGCAACTTAAGTGTCCATCAAGGCATGAATAAGGAAAATATGGTGTATATACATATACATTTTCAATGGATTATTCCGTCATAAAAATGAAGGAAATCTTGCTGTTTGCAACATGGATGGACCCTGAGGACTTTGTGCTAAGTTAAATAAATCAGACGCTGGACAGGAAAAACAAATACTGTATGATCTCGCTGATATGTGCAATCTTAAAAAAAACTTAAAAAAAACCAACTACCCCCCAAAAAACCACCCCAAGCTCACTGATACAGAGAACAGATTGGTGGTTTCCAGAGGCACAAGGGTGTGGGAATGCATGAAAGGGGTCAAAGGATACATACTTCCAGTTGTAAAATAAATAAGCCATGGGGATGTAAAGTACAACATGGTGATAATACTGCATTGCAAATTTGAAAGTTGCTAAGGGACTAAATCTTAAAAGTTCTCAACACAAGATAAAAAAATTTATAAATATGTATTGTGACAGATGTTGACTTAACTGTGATCATTTCACAATACATACAAATATTGAATCATGTTGTACATCTGAAACTGTTACACCTCAATTAAAAATAATAAATAATAAAATTTAATTCCATCTTTTAAAAAATAATTGCATTCAGCCATTAAACATATAAAGATATATCCTAAGAAAATAACTGGATAACTAAGCAAAAATGTTTGTACAGGAATGTTCTTAATTTTGGAAAATTTTGGAAACATCTTAAGTGCCTACCAACAGTTTTCAAAATGTGGTTTACAGGCCCCTAGGGGATCCTAAGGCCCTTTCAAGGAGCGTTGATGAGTAAAAACTATTTCATAAAAATGCTAAGACATTTTATTTTTCACTGTGTTGATATTTGCACTGATGATGCAAAAGCAACGGTTGGTAAACCTACTGGTGCTGTACACAGCAAGAATTATACAGTGGCACCAATTTGTACTAGTAGTCACTGTATCCTTTATTATCACCAACTCTCAAAGTAGTAATGTCAGTTTCAGTTAAGAATGCCACTGAATGGAAACCAGCAGTAAAAACGACTGGTTTCATTAAATTTCAATCTGTGTACATGTCTTTTTCTGCACAAAAAATATTTCTGCATACCAAATATCAATACAATGCTTAGGCAATTGAATTGTGAGGTGAACTAGTTACTTTTTTCAAAGAACACCACTTTTACTTGGAAGAAGATTGGCTGATCAACCATGATTATTTCTTGAAAACTGAACAGACTGAGCCAGCTACTAAAATTTGAGCTTTCAGGAGAAAATCAGAATCTTGGAAAGCCTACATGTGTCACTGTGAGCTTAACAATTTAATGACACTTGACGATATTTCTGATGAGTTTAGGTAGTGATAATAATTAATGTTATTGTTTTGATATTAGATAATGAAAAGTGCCAATATTTGGAAGACCTGCAAACTCACTGAACTAATATTTTCCAAATGACCAGAGGCGTGCATGGGTGAAGGATACATTCTAAATGCAAGATAGACAAATGGATTTTAATGTAACAGAGTAGGAAAAGTTCTTGGATATGGTTTCAGATTCTACAATGCAACTAACATATAAGAAACCTAGCATCAAAGGAAGGAGACAGTCATAATTATTTTAAAAGGCTATTAAAATTTCTCCTCCCTTTTCCAACCATGTACCTGTCTGAGGCCGTATTTTATTCTCATACTTTCTCTGAAACAACTTATCTCCAAAGACAATGCAGAAGCAACTATGAAAATCCAGCTTCTATTAAGTCAGGCACTTAAAAAGATTTACAAAAATACTTCCCACTGTGTATTTTTTATGTATTCTTCCACTACGTATTTTTTATTTTGAATAAATTTTTTTCATAAAAATTATTTAATTAACATGCAATGGGTTAAGTACATATATAATTTTACATTTTAAACATTTATTTTCTAATATAGCAAATGAAAATAGATAAAAATCTACATAACCAAAGCACTGTGGAATCCTCAATAATTTTTAACAACGTAAAGGGGTCATGAGCCCAAAGAAGTAAGATTTAAATAAAATATAATATATATAATATAATACATGCAAGAGACTGCTAGGCAGCTATTAAATAGGATAATTGTGTGAGTAAAATTCTCCTAAGACTGACATGAAACCCAGAAACCATGGAAGCAAGCTGGTATTTGATTAAATGAAAATCAAAAACCTCTAAAATAACATAACTCGTTAGACAATGTTGAAAGACAAATGATTTGGAAATGGATTTTCAACCTAATCCCCCCCTTGAATGGGTCAACATCCCTAATACACAATGCTTGAAAATAAACTTGGGAAGATAACCCAAAAGAAAATAATAGACAAAAGAACTGAACAGACTGCTCACAGGTAAAAACACAAACAAGCGATTGTTTTCAACAAAAGTGTTTTGAAATTTCAATAAAAGAAATGCAAATTTAAAACAATAAGACACTGTTTTCACAAATCAGACTAGAACCAATCTGACAGGCAATTAAATTTAAGATTGATGGTGTTGCCAAGGATGTAGAAACCAGTAACTCTTAAACTGTTAAGAGTCTAATAAGCTGATAAAGGAGGATAATTTGGCAATCTCTACAAAGGCAGTTAAAGGGTAGTCTTTAACCTAAGAATTCTGAAATTTTACCCTAGATATATTCACACAACTGCAAAAAAATATATAAGGACGTATACTTTATAGCACTGTTTGTAAATAGAAAAAAATTCTATATACACATTAATGTAAGCCTGATAAAATACGTGACTATATATTCATTTAATACAAGGCAGTGGTTTAAAATGAGTCAAAACCTGCATATACAAACAAAAAAACTCAACAGTATGGCCATCTATATAAAAAAAGTATATATATGCATATTGAAAGGTTTTGGAAAAATACAAACCAAATTTTTAACACTGACTATTCTGGGGAATAGAGAAAAGCAAAATGGGGAAGAAGGTATCAGAAAAAAGTGGAGAACTTTTACTTTATATACTTTGTACCCCAATAATTTAATCTTTCTTATAATAATTACAGTGGTTTTTTTTTTAAAGAAAACATAATTCTGCAATATTTACAAGAAGTAAATAATGAAGAAACTACCAAAATTGGAACCAAAAATGTCTTAAAATAGTTTTCCGTATGATACTATTTTACACAAGAAATAGAATTGATAAGAGAAATTGAAATTCTCACAAACTTCATTTTAGGATTTAATCAGCTTGTTCACTGATAGGACAGGAATGTCTTCTCAGATTTCACTTAAGCCATGAGGGGTACATGCCTTGATTACTTCTCCCCACAAAATAGCAACACCAAGAACGTGTTCACAGTCAGCAGACAGAGCTAGCTTTTTATATACCACTGAAAAGATGAAAAAACGTACTTTGAAAGCTTGGGTACTGCTGCTAGGTTAGCTAAATGAAATTGCCACTAATCAACTGTTCAACTATTACCTTTGACACAATGCTTTCCTGAGGAAGAATTTTTACCCTTTATGGACTATTTGACCTTTGACATCCCACTCACGGGCTGACAATTCCCATTGTCTAGAGAACTACTGAACCACAGGTCTCCTATGAAAAAACTACTGAATGTGTTGGGACTATTATTTCAATAGGTCTACCATGATAATGAAGAAATGATAAAAAATAAAGGGACATAAAGGGACAACACATTTTTCAGATAAATGAAACTAAATTATAGACAGTCTCATGGGATCTTTAAGGTAAAGAGACTAAAAGGCCTGGGAGTGGGGGGAATGAAAGGAACTGAAGATCCTCAGAAGTTAATTCCTTTAATGAAAGGAATTAAAGACCCTCAAAAGTTAATTCCAATTTACTTTCCTCCAGATTCTTACAATGTTTCTGAGTTGCCATTTTCTTCCCACCATCAGCTCTCAGGGAATCTGTGTTAATTTTCATCATGTAAGCCAGAAAGACAATTAAGTAAAAAACACAAACATCCTGGGAAGTGGTAGGGTAGAGACAGGAAAAACCATATACTGAACTATTAAACTACTACACAGTAACTATGAAAACTTAACTCATCCTGAACTCTCCTCTCTTCGTCACCTGACTTCTCTTAAATACAACCAACCAATCTCCAGACTCCACATCCCCTAGCTCTCTTTTCTCCTTCACAGGCCAACTTCAAATTGCCTATTGCTGCTCTATACATTTGTATACTTTCTATTCATTCTTCAAACTATGCCAATCTTCTTCCATCACCTGCTCTACTAAGCTTTCTCCAATGTCAGCAAGGACTTATTGTTCAATCCAATGAACATTTGGCCTTTCTGTGGCAAATATGCTTATCTTGTCTTTAAAATAAACCATCTGCTTGGTTTCCATGACCAAGCACTCTTT
>NW_006790551.1:2700988-2730844 GCF_000442215.2 Lipotes vexillifer
TTCCTAGTTTATACAGTTTATATGTCTATACCCTTCAAAGGCATTCTTTTTTTAAAAAATTTTACCGAAGTACAGTTGATTTACAATGTTATGTTAATGTCAGCTATACAGCAAAGTGACTCAGTTATACATATACATAAATTCTTTTTCATATTCTTTTCCATTATGGTTTATCACAGGATACTGAACATAGTTCCCTGTGCTATACAGTAGGACCTTGCTGTTTATCCATTCTAGATGCACCAGTTTGCATCTGCTAATCCCAAACTCCCAGCCCATCCCTCCCCCACACCCCTCCCACTTGGCAACCACAAGACTGTTCTCTTCATAGGCATTCTTACTCAAAAAAATCACCTATGGGCTTCCCTGGTGGCGCAGTGGTTGAGAGTCCGCCTGCCGATGCAGGGGACGCGGGTTCGTGCCCCGGTCCGGGAAGATCCCACATGCCGCGGAGCGGCTAGGCCCGTGAGCCATGGCCACTGAGCCTGCGCTCCGCAGCGGGAGAGGCCACAGCAGTGAGAGGCCCGCGTATGCAAAAAAAGAAAAAAAAAATCACCTATGTGCTAATATTCCAAGCCTCTGTTGTGAGAACTCATTTACTACTGTGGTTTCAATTACCATCAATTACCAATGAATTTCAAACCACTCTTTCAAAGTTCTACTATCTGAGCTCAAGATTCACACATAAAACTGCTTGCTAGACATGGGTCATCCAAATGAAAATGGAATCCTTCACCTATCTAAAACTAGTCTCATCTAACTTTTCCCTCCAAACCTGTCCCATTCACCATTTACCTTGCGGCCTAAGTCAGAACACCTATGTGTCAGAAAGCTTACCTGTTCTGTAAAGGATGTTTAATATAGTGCTCTGGGTTAGCAACCTCCTGATTAGATTCTGTTTTCTCTTCTTCTGTAGGTGGGGGATTAGGAGTAGGGGTGGTTTCCTAGTGGAAAATAATTAAACATTATGAACTTCTTAACATGAAATAACATTAAGAAATTTCTTTATTTTTAAATTTTTATTGAAATATAGTTAATTCACAATGCTGTGTAAAATTAATTCCTATGACAGCAATACTCTAAATAAATTTGAACCAATATTGTCCATATTTTTTTTAAGGAGAATGAATTAACAGAAGCACGGGATAAAATAGACCACAGATCAAACTCTAAGCACCAGACTCTTCATTCTAGCATCTCTTCATTATGAGCAAAAGGTTTCTCAAATTTAAAAACATAATAATAATAATTTTGTATATTGTTATCTTCCACTTACACATTTTAATATAAGATTGTTAGAGACCATGGAAAAAAGTTGGGAAAATCAAGTACCTTTCTTAACATACTAAACACGGTGCATAGTGGGAGTGGGGGAGATACAACTAAAGTTTGGAGAGTATATTAACTATATCACAATGACACAAACACAAAAATCTTTATAAAGTGATCAAGGCAATACTACACAGGTCCTTGCTTTCATGTTACACTATTATATATGGTGACAAAGTCCAGCAACTTCTGTCATTTTCAATTGGCCCTAAGCAAAAAAGCTGGACATTGGCTTGAACTTAAATTCTTCTAGGCTAGACATAACTGTCATCTAAAAATGTCAGGGAAAAAGGGAGGCTGGGAATAATAAGTGTTCTCCACATTAATCCATGTAACTCTTCACCCTACTGTAAATTGGTATCAACAGATAGCTAAGAAAAGGGACCAGAAGCTGAAACAAAAGCTGATACAAAAAAGGAGGGCACTGCAACAAGGGTTTGGATATCAGATTTAAATCCAACTAGCAAGACAATACAGATATATGTTCACATTAACAACATTCTGTAAATCAGAGATGTATGGTCTAAAAAAATGACTTCAGGAGCAGACAGGTGATACACATTTTACAAAATAAAATACATTTTTCTTATCAACAAGACACCTCCAGTAAGTACTTTTCACTAGCGTATAAAGTCACTCATAGCAAGGGCTTTATCTTGATTTTGCTCACAACTGTAATGCCAATGATCACAACGCTACACCAATAAGAACTTACTGGCTTGATTACTTAACTGAATAAATTTAAATGCTTACACAGAGCAGTTAAGGCCATAATATTTACACAGAGTAGCCAATGCCTTAATAGCACCAGAGCACCAATCATTTTTACCAGCATTTCCTCATCACAATCAATTTACATGTTCAAATAGATGATCATTACCAAATGCCATTCCTTACTCTACTAGCTTAAAATTAATAATGGTCTCCAGACAGAGGTAGTCTGAGTGAACAGAGAAAATAGCCAACAGTTAGGGACTGATAAGGCAGGGGGTTTGGGGGACAGGGTACCAGAGAAAAGTGAGCTGCAGAGGAGTGAGCCTCAAAAATCTATGTAAAAATCCCTGAAGTCCTTGGCTGTGACTCCTAAACTGAGATGTTCGGAGTGCAACTCCGGGTAGTCTAGCAGGGAACAGCTGAGCCAAGACTTCAGAACCTGAACAGCATTAGGAAGACTAGTTCAGACCCAGCCAGAGGGAATGGTTGAAAACCCTCAACTTTCAGATGAAATCCTAGAAAGGCCATGTCCCAGGTATCAAGTGAAATACATAATCCCTGACAGGATCAAGGGAATCTACTGATAAATAAATTAACTGCCCCCAAGAACCAGACTCTATACTCTGGAGGAAAATAACAGAAGTGTGAGCCTCTATGAATATTATCTACAATACCTAGCAAACAATCAAACATTATTAGACATGCAAAGAAAATTTTTTATAGCAACTAATGATCAAGAGATTAAACTGTCCATAGAAAGGCATCCAGATAACAGATACATGATCCAGATAACAGAGTTAGCAGACAAAGTCTTAATAACTATGACTACTATGGTAAAATAGAAGCTGGAGGGAACTTCCTGGTGGTCCAGTGGTTAAGACTTGGTGCTTTCACTGCCAGGGCTGGGTCTGATCCCTGGTCAGGGAACTAAGATCCCACAAGCCGCATGGTATGGCCAAAAATATAAACAAATGAACAAACAAACAAATAAATCAATAAAATAGAAGATGGGGAAAAAGGATAGAAAAAACAGGAGTATTTGAAAAGGGAATTGAAATCAATTTTTAAAAAGAATCAAATAGACACTAATGAAGTGCCAACTACAATGTCTGAAATTGAGAGCTTATTGAATAACAAGAAACTCGACTTAGCAGAATGTAGGACTGGTGAACTTCAAAGACAGGTCAATAGAAAATATTCAAATAATCACAGAGGAGGGGAAAACAGATAGAAATGTCAAGATGGTTAAAAAGTTCAAGGACAAGGATAAGAGAGAATGGGACAGAAGGAATACAGAAAGAAAGAATAACCAAAATTTACCAAATTGCATGAGGGACTCAAGTCAGATTAAAAAAACTGAGGCAACTCCAAGCAGTATAAATACAAACAAAACTACACCTGGGGGATTTCCCTGGCGGTCCAGTGGTTAGGACTTCGCCTTCCAATGTAGGGGGTGCAGGTTCAATCCCTGGTCAGGGAGCTAAGATCCCACATGCCTCATAGCCAAGAAACCAAAACATAAAAAAAAAAAAAGAAGCAGTATTGTAACAAATTCAATAAAGACTTAAAAAATGGTCCACCGCCAAAAAAAAAAAAACTACACCTCGGCACATTAGACTCAAACTACTGAAAACTAAAGGAGGCAATATTAAAAGCAGTTAGGAAGAAAAATTTTAAAAAGACACATACACATTACTTTCAAAGGAACAATAAGAATAACTGCTAACTTCTCAAAAGAAATTATGGAAACCATCAGACAACAGAATAACATCCTTGTGCTGAAGGGAAAAAACTGTCAACACTGAATTCAGTGCCTAGGAGGGGACTTTCCTGGTGGTCCAGTGGCTAAGACTCTGCACTCCCAATGCAAGGGTCCCGGGTTCAATCCAGGGTCAGGAAACTAGATCCCACATGACACAGCTAAGAGATTAGAAATGAATGACAGGAAAAAAAAGTAAAAAACATAAACACATGGAGACTAAACAATACATTACTAAATAACCGAGAGATCACTGAAAAAATCAAAGAGGAAATCAAAAAATACCTAGAGACAAATTGCAACGAAAACACGACCATCCAAAACCTATGGGATGCAGCAAAAGCAGTTCTAAGTGGGAAGTTTATAGCTATACAAGCCTACCTCAAGAAATAAGAAAAATCTCAAATAAATAATCTAACCTTACACCTAAAGGAACTAGAAAAAGAAGAACAAACAAAACCCAAAGTTAGCAGAAGGAAAGACATCATGAAGATCAGAGCATAAATAAATGAAATAGACACACAAAAAAAAACAATAGCAAAGATCAATAAAACTAAAAGCTGGTTCTTTGAGAAGATACACAAATCTGATAAACCATTAGCCAGACTCATCAAGAAAAAGAGGGAGAGGACTCAAATCAATAAAATTAGAAATGAAAAAGGAGAAGTGACAACAGACACCACAGAAATACAAAGCATCCAAAGAGACTACTACAAACAACTCTATGCCAATAAAATGGACAACCTGGAAGAAATGGACAAATTCTTAGAAAGGTATAACCTACCAAGACTGAACCAGGAAGAAATAGAAAATATGAACAGACCAATCACAAGTAATGAAATTGAAACTGTGATTCAAAATCCTCCAACAAACAAAAGCCCAGGACCAGATGGATTCACAAAGACCTAACACCCATCCTTCTCAAACTCTTCCAAAAAATTGCAGAGGAAGGAACACTCCCAGACTCATTCTATGAGGCCACCATCACCCTGATACCAAAACCAGACAAAGATACTATAAAAGAAGAAAATTACAGACCAATATCACTGATGAATATAGATGTAAAAATCCTGAACAAAAACACTAGCAAACAGAATCCAACACCACATTAAAAGGATCATACACCATGATCAAGTGGCATTTATCCCAGGGATGCAAGGATTCTTCAATATACACAAATCAACAATGTGATACACCATATTAACCAACTGAAGAATGAAACCCATACCATCTCAATAGATGCAGAAAAAACTTTCTTTCACCACCCATTTACGATAAAAACTCTGCAGAAAGTGGGCATAGAGGGAACCTATCTCAATATAATAAAGGCCATATACGACAAACCCATAGCAAACATCATTCTCAATGGTGAAAAACTGAAAGCATTTCCTCTAAGATCAGTAACAAGACAAGGATGTCCACTCTCACCACTATCATTTAACATAGTTTTGGAAGTCCTAGCCTCAGCAAACAGAGAAGAAAAAGAAATAAAAGGAATACAAATTGGAAAAGAAGAAGTAAAATTGTCACTGTTTGCAGATGACGTGATACTATACATAGAGAACCCTAAAGATGCCACCAGAAAACTACTAGAGTTAATCAATGCATTTGGTAAAGTTGCAGGATACAAAATTAATACACAGAAATCTCTTGCATTCCTATACACTAATGATGAAAAATCTGAAAGAGAAATTAAGGAAACACTTCCATTTACTACTGCAACAAAAAGAATAAAATAACTAGGAATAAACCTACCTAGGGAGACAAAAGACCTGTATGCATAGAACTATAAGACACTGATGAAAGAAATTAAAGTTGATACCAAGAGACGGAGAGATATAGCATGTTCTTGGATTGCAAGAATCAATACTGTGAAAATGACTATACTACCCAAAGCAACCTACAGATTCAATGCAATCCCTATCAAATTACCAATGGCATTTTTTACAGAACTAGAACAAAAAATCTTAAAATTTGTATGGAGACACAAAAGACCCCGAATAGCCAAAGCAGTCTTGAGGGAAAAAAACAGAGCTGGAGGAATCAGACTCCCCGACTTCAGACTATACTACAAAGCTACAGTAATCAAGACAGTATGGTACTGGCACAACAGAAATATAGGTCAATGGCACAGGATATAATGTCCAGAGTTAAACCCAGGCACCTATGGTCAACTAATCTATGACAAAGGAGGCAAGAATATACAATGGAGAAAAGACAGTCTCTTCAATAAGTGGTGCTGGGAAAACTGGACAGCTACATGTAAAAGAATGAAATTACAACACTCCCTAACACCATGCACAAGAATAAACTCAAAATGGATTCGAGACCTAAATGGAAGACTGGACATTATAAAACTCTTAGAGGAAAACATAGGAAGAACACTCTTTGACATAAAGCACAGCAAGATCTTTTTTGATCCACCTCCTACAGTAATGGAAATAAAAACAAAAAGAAACAAATGGGACCTAATGAAACTTAAAAGCTTTTGCGCAGCAAAGGAAACCATAAACAAAATGAAAAGACAACCCTCAGAATGGGAGAAAATATTTTCAAACGAATCAACGGACAAAGGATTCATCTCCAAAATATAGAAACAGCTCATGCAGCTCAATATTCAAAAAACAAACAACCTAATTAAAAAATGGGCAGAAGACCTAAATAGACATTTCTCCAAAGAAGACATACAGAGGGCCAAGCAGCACATGAAAAGCTGCTCAACATCACTAATTATCAGAGAAACGCAAAATCAAAACTACAATGAGGTATCACCTCACACCAGTTAGAATGGGCTTCATCAGAAAATCTACAAACAACAAATGCTGGAGAGGGTGTGGAGAAAAGGGAACCCTCTTGCACTGTTGGTGGGAATGTAAACTGATACAGCCACTATGGACAACAGTATGGAGGTTCCTTAAAAAACTAAAAATAGAATTACCATAAGATCCAGCAATCCCATTACTGGGCATATACTCAAAGAAAACCACAATTCAAAGACACACGCACCCCAATGTTCACTGAAGCACTATTTACAATAGCCAGGTCATGGAAGCAACTTAAATGCCCATCAACAGACAAATGGATAAAGGAAATGTGGTATATATACAATGGAATATTATTCAGCCATAAAAAGGAACGAAACTGGGTCATTTGTTGAGATGTCGATGGATCTAGAGACTTTCATACAAAGTAAAGTAAGTCAGAAAGAGAAAAACAAATATCGTATATTAACACATATATGTGGAACCTAGGAAAATCGTACAGATGAACCAGTTTTCAGGGCAGAAATTGAGACCAGATGTAGAGAACAAATGTATGGGCCGCAAGGGGGGAAAGCTGCGGAGGGTGGTGGTGGTGGTGTGATGAATTGGGGGATTGGGATTGACATGTATACACTGATGTGTATAAAATTGATGACTAATAAGAACCTGCTCTATAAAAAAAAAAGTGATCAAATGTGTATTATTGGAAAGGAGCAAAAATAGATCATGTTTATTGTCTAAAAATATATATATATTTGATTTTTGAAAAAAAAAAATCAACAGAAATTAAAAACTCACCTTTGACCTTACTGAAACCTAGCATCCCTCTCCTGATTTAACTACTGCTTTATTATGTAGCTTTTAAACATATGCTTCTGAATGTTTGAAAATATTAAATATTATTTTGTTTTATTGAGGTGGATCTTTTCGTATGTATGGATACTATATGTATTTCTGGAAATTGCTGCACACAGTTTTACTCTGTCTCAAACTGCATTTTAATCAATGCAAAAAGTTGAAATATTATAAAGAACAATGCTTGGAATACCATATATTTTTCTTTGATATTTTTAATTGAATTTTTTATATGTAAAAGTCACTTAAAAATGTTAGTGCCAGTTTGTACCAGCTTTCTAGCAGACAACTGGGTAACTGGAATGAAGCATTGATGTCCAGACTCTGTAATTCTCAAAATCCTTGTTGCTTTGGGAATGTTTGGACTTTATTAAGTTGATGACAAGATAAACTGTTATTCACTGCATATTACTACACAGACATATTACTGACTTTATTACTCTATTATTAACAGTAGAATTGGCATTTTTACAATAAATATTATAGGGATTCATGTTAAGTAATAAGAATTTTCTTCTGGAAGCAAGATTTTTGAAGCAAATTATGATGTTATAGAGAGAAATTATATAAATCATTATATACTATCTTAGAATATTGAGATGCTGAAAGGTGCCTATAAATAGTGTCATAAATAAAACTGTTCACTTTCTCAAAGAAAAAAAAAGAAAAAAAAAAGAGTTCGAATGCTGCAACTAAGGATCTCACCCGCCACAACAAAGATCCCACATGCCACAACTAAGACCTGGCACAGCCAAATAAATAAGTAAATATTTTAAAAAAGAAAAAAGAATTCAGTGCCTAGGAAAAATATCCTTCAGAAATACAGAAGTCAAGTCAGACTCACACAGACACATACACAAACACACTCTCACACCCAAGGTCCAAAGTAAGAGGAACACCAAAGGAAAGTTTCAGGCTAGAGGGAAAAGTTCCCAGATGAGAGAACGGAAGTGCAAAAAAGAATGAAAAGCACTGGAAAAGGTAAATGCGTGGGTAAACATATGAAAAACTATTAACAGTTTAAAGGAATAATAATGATGCCTTGTGTAGTTTAACATAATAACGACAGTCCTACCAAAGGACTGGGTATATATGGATTTGTGAGGTTGGATGTGTGAATAAAAGATACTCTTCCTGGGACGTCCCTGGCTGTTCAGTGGTTGGGACTCTGAGCTTCCACTGCAGAGGACACAGGTTTGATCCCTGGTGGGGGAACTGGAATCCCACATGCCTCATGGGGTGCTCAAAAAAGAAAAAAGATACTCTTCCTCCCAAACTTAAGAAATACTGCAAATTCTCTTATTTACCTAAATTAAAAGACAGGGCTTCCCTGGTGGCACAGTGGTTAAGAATCTGCCTGCCAATGCAGGTCACACAGGTTCGAACCCTGGTCCCGGAAGATCCTACATGCCGCGAAGCAACTAAGCCCGTGTGCCACAACTGCTGAGCCTGAGCTCTAGAGCCTGCGAGCCACAACTACTGAGCCCATGTGCCGCAACTACTGAAGCCTGCGCACTTAGAGCCCATGCTCTGCAACAAGAGAAGCCACTGCAGTGAGAAGCCCGTGCACTGCAACGAAGAGTAGTCCCCGCTCACCACTAGAGAAAGCCCGCGCGCAGCAACAAAGACCCAACGCAGCCAAAAAGTAAATAAATAAAATTTAAAAGAATTGGCTACCATCTTTAAAACAAACAAAAAAAAGACAAATGATAAGTAAAACATACTCATAAGTTCACAATCCTCATTACAAACCATACTTTCACAGCACTTATTTACACCTTTTACCTCAGCAGCATGTAAAAGACAATCAATCACAGTATGAGTAATTACAAGTTTCATAGGGTAAAAAATGTCACTTCCTAACTCCTTTAGTACTTTCCTTTCTTTTCTCTTATTCTACTCTTTTCACCATTAGGAGAATGATGGAAAGCTTAGATGGTATCAAAAGTCTCTAGATACATAAGAACTAAATGCAGGTAATAACTCAGAAAAAAATATGTTCACTTCCTTAAAAAGCGTTCCTTTGAATTTTACATTCTACATTAGCTGAAATATTAGCCTTTTTATTAATAATATATAATTTTGGGGTTTTCCTGTAACTAAAATAAATATAGCTACTCATCTTTAAATGATTGTGTAGATGTATAAGTATACTAGTTTAAAAACTTAACAGTCTTTGCTTTTAATATTATATAAACGTGCTAGATTAAGACAAATGCTCTAAAAACACTTTGAAAAAAATGTTTATTAACCATAAACAATCTTTTCAGTATTTGAAATCCTTTTTTAATATAAGTGTAGTATTGATGTTTCTTTTTTAGATTTTTTTTTTTCCCTTGGCCACACCATGAGGCATGCGGGATCTTAGTTCCCTAACCAGGAATTGAACCTGTACCCCCTGCAGTGGCATGCGCAGAGTCCTAACCACTGGACTGCCAGGAATTCCCATCTTTTTTGGCCTTTTAAATTATTATCTACAGTTTAATAGATGTTTAAATTTTTAAACTTATTTGAATTTCTTAATTCCTCTTAATAAAGCAAAAGTGATTAATAGCCAATTGTTTCCATGACAGAATAAAAAATACTCAAATACTCTACAAAAATACTCATTCACATGGCACAGACCAAATCTAGTAAGATTCAGAAATCATTTTCATGATGGAAATTACTTATGAAAACATTAATATTTAAAATCATGTATTAAAAGGGCATATTTTCTCAATACAAATTTTCTCAGGTCGTATTTTGCTATGGTCATATACTTATCACAACAATCCATTCGTAATCAATAGAAATTTTTTTAATGCATGTACTTTTTAATATTTATTTTTTGGCTGCATTGAGTCTTAGTTGCAGCACGCAGGATCTTTCGTTGCACTGTGCGGGCTTCTCTCTAGCTGCGGCATGTGGGCTTAGTTGCCCTGGGGCATGTGGGATTTTAGCTCCCCGACCAGGGATCGAACCCACACCCTCTGCATTGGGAGGCAAAGTCTTAACCACTGGACTGCTAGAGAAGTCCCCATCCTGTAAACATTTTTAAAAAAATTATTTATATTTTATTTTTGGCTGTGTTGGGTCTTCGCTGCTGTGCATGGACTTTTCTCTAGTTGCCGTGAGTGGGGTGCTACTCTTCACTGCGGTGCGCAGGCCTCTCACTGCAGTGGCTTCTCTTGTTGCAGAGCACTCTAGGCGCATGGGCTTCAGTAGTTGTGGCACAGGGGCTCAGCAGTTGTGGCTTGTGGGCTCTAGAGCGCAGGCTCAGTAGTTGTGGTGCACGGACCTAGTTGCTCCGCCGGCATGTGGGATCTTCCCAGACCAGGGCTCGAACCCGTGTTCCCTGCATTGACAGGCAGATTCTTAACCACGGGATTCTTAACCACTGCACAACCTGAGAAGTCCGCCACCCTGTAAGCTTCTTGAGTCTGCAATTATGTTGCAAATTATTGCAAAGGAAAACATTATTTTTGTTTGAGACTACTCAGACACGCCTTATTATAAAATCATTTTGTCATTTCTTTCAACTTGTTTTATTTTTTTGTTTAAAATCTCTTAACTTTGAAATAATCAGGATGCTTTTTTTCTTATTTTCAACTTAGAGAAAGCAAAACAAAAGTAATAGCCATGTAGGATGTTATTTTAAACTTTCAGATTAATTCTATGGGGGTGGTCTATTCTATGGGGAAATTCCAATCCCCTATACCTTTTTTTTTTTGGCGGTACGCGGGCCTCTCACTGTTGTGGCCTCTCCCGTTGCGGAGCACAGGCTCCAGACGCGCAGGCTCAGCGGTCATGGCTCACGGGCCCAGCCGCTCCGTGGCATGTGGGATCTTCCCGGACCGGGTCACGAACCCACGTTCCCTGCATCGGCAGGCGGACTCTCAACCACTGCGCCACCAGGGAAGCCCCCCTATACCTTTTGAATCCATGGTAGTATATACAATGAGAAGTAATATCCAGAATGATGGCCGTGCTATATTAAATTATTCGATCAGGGACTTCCCTGGTGGTCCAGTGGTTGACTCCACGCTCCCAATGCAGGGGGCCTGGGTTCAATCCCTAGTCAGGGAACTAGATCCGCATGCCACAACGAAAGATCCCTCACGCCACATCAAAGATCCTGTGTGCCACAACTAAGACCTGGTATAGCCAAACAAATAAAATTCTTTGATCAAAAATGACTTATAATTATGGACATATGCCAAATAAGAATGATGAAATACATTTTTAAAAGAATCCTAGAAAGGGGAATTCCCTGAAAGTCTAGTGGTTAGGACTTGGCACGTTTATTGCTATGGCCTGGGTTCAATCCCTGGTCCGGGAGCTAAAGTCCCGCAAGCCGCTCGGTGTGGCAAAAAAACAAAAACAAAACTTTCAGGTCAATCCCGAGTTAAGCATAAACCTCAATTAACTATAACAGATGTTCAAATTATTCATTATTTGTCTCAATTTGCTAAATATTTATTTTTTTTTTTTGGCTGCATTGAGTCTTCGTTGCTGCACGCAGGCTTTCTCTAGTTGTGGTGAACGGGGGCTACTCTTTGTTGCGGCGAGTGGGCTTCTCTTGTTGCGGAGCACGGGCTCTAGGTGTGCGGGCTTCAGTAGTTGTAGCAAACAGGCTCAGTAGTAGTGGCTTGTGGGCTCTAGAGCACAGGCTCAGCAGTTGTGACATATGGACTTAGTTGCTCTGCAGCACGTAGGATCTTCCCAGACCAGGCTTGAACCAGTGTCCCCTGCACTGACAGGAGGATACTTAACCACTGTGCCACGAGGGAAGCCCTGATAAGTACTTTTAATATAAATTGACTTTAAAATTAAAATTAAAGTATTTTGAAATTATATCTTCTCTTAAAATTCTTTGTAAGGCTATTAACTAGTTAGGTATCTAAGACTTAGGATCACCAAAAAACAGGTCGGAAGAGGAGTACTATGGGATACTTGTAGCACCAACTTCACAAAATTCTCCCTAAAAACCCTGAACAGGTGTTTTCACGGGATATGTTTAAAATGGATTTAATTAGATATTTTTTAATTATATGAGATCATCAAAGAAGCAATAAACAAGGTTATCACATTATATGGGAACTTTTTACAAACTTGTCATTTTTATGGTTGCTTCCTACAGAGCAGACAGTAAAATAGTTTTAAATTTACACTCAGTTTTTTGTTTTGGCCACGCCGGGCGACTTGCGGGATTTCAGTCCCCGACCAGGGATTGAACCAGTGCCCTCCACAGTGAAATCACAGAGTCCTAACCACTGGACTGCCAGGGAATTCCCTACATCCGGTTTAAAAACAAAATTCTCTACTGGAAAGTCCCACAACATCCCTCTACCTACTCTCTCAGCTTGGTGGTCTCCCCCATAAGCAATTTTCTTTGGAAATTACTTTTTAAATATCCATGTTTTATCAGTACTTCTAGGTTCGAAAATTACCCAAACCAGGAAAGGCTACTTTAAAAGACTATGACTACTCTCAAGACACCACAAGGAGAAGCCCGCACACCGCAACAAAGAATAGGCCCCCGCTTGCCACAACTAGAGAAAGCCCGCGCACAGCAATGAAGACCCAACACAGCCAAAAATAAACAAATAAATATATTTTCTGAAAAAGTGAATTGAGAAAAAGATTAATTAAAAATAAAAGACTATGACTACTTTCAAAGTAATCAAATACAATTTTAACCTAAAAAACAATCTGCAAGTGAAAAACCACTGTTTTTCAAGTGGGTAGAATGGCGAGTAAAGAAGCCATGAGATGGTACAGTGTTTACCTAGAAGACAGTAATGAACCAGGGAGTCTGAAAGTGAGGGTTCATGAAACCAAAGATAGAGCTAGAATGGTAGGCTGGAGCAAGACTGTAAAAGGCCTCAAAGGTCAGGCTAAAACTGTACCTTTCCACATGCAAGCAATGGAAGCCACTAATTAACAGGTCAAAGTGATTAAATACAAATAACAAGTAAGGGAATAGAAGAGACAACCAGTTTAAGTACAAGTTATTAAACCTGGTTTTGGATTTGCTGAGTTTATGAGATTCAAATAAAATTGTATGGAGGGGGAGAATAAATTAAGAGCTTGTGATTAGCAAATACAAACTACTAGACATAAAACAGATAAACAACAAGGTCCTACTGTATAGCACAGGGAACTATATTTAATATCTTGTAATAATCTATAATGGAAAAGAGTATGGAGAAGTACATACATACATATATTAAACTGAATCACTGTGCTGTACACCAGAATCTAACACAACGCTGTAAATAAACTGAATCTCAATTAAAAAAATTTTTTTAATGTACAGTATAATTTCGTGGTCCCAGGGCTAAGTAGCTGTCACACCAATAGAAGTAAAGTTGAAGGGGAAGAAATAAAGTCGAGCAAGAGTGGGACAAGTCTAACAATTAGCTGCAAAAAATTTCAAGCAGTTTTACTGCATTCTGCAAAAATCAGCAAATGTATCAGTCACAATTATTAACCATGTAGTACAATCTTAAGAGTATAAAGCTAGATACTTCCCGGACCTAGCATCAGTTCTGTGGGGTTTTCTCTAATCTGACTACAAAATTTAGATTATTCCTTCTAGCCATGTTCAAATCTACACTGATTAAATTCCAAAACCAAGGTGCACTTTTTCCATGGCTATGAACATTCAAGATTTCTTAGCAACCCTCAGCCCTAACACACAAACTATCTCTTGTAGAAATATAAGGAGCCTTCCCCTCATGACAACCAATCACCTAAGCCTTCATTTGAAATGCACAAATACTGGGAGTTCCCTGGTGGCCTAGTGGTTAAGATTCCGGGCTTTCACTGCCTTGACCCGGGTTCAACCCCTGGTTGGGGAACTGAGATCTGGCAAGCTGCACAGCACAGCCAAAAACAAAAAAGTACACAAATATCAATAGTTCCCTGGCACTAAAAATGGCTTAAAGCACTCAAAATCAGACCTTCTGCAGGTTCTAGTCTACAACCAAGTTAAGTATAGAAATGGAAAGTAAACATTTAGAAATTTGACAGTATATTTATGTCTGTTCAAACTAATAATATAAAATTCAGGCTTATATTTTGTATGCCTTTTTTCATCTCTTTATCCTATTGTTATCATTTTACAAAACATTAGATTGGAAATTGTTTAAAAACAAAACAAACTAGTTTTCTACCAAAGTATGAGAGACACTGGTTTAGATTACACACTCTGGAGCCATGTTACCCAGGTTGGAATCCCAACTCTGCCATTCACAGATACATGGTTTGGTGGGGCAAAACATCATAGTACCAAATAACAGATAACAATATTATTGGTAACCCATCTCCAGTAGCACTTCCTTATATTTCCCCTTCCTTCCTTCACTATTTTTTAGCTGAATGGCAAAGACCATTTGTGGCTTTAATAAAAATGTAAATGCTATTATGGCCAAGGCAGCTACAATTATCTCTACCAGTTACTAACCCAACATTTCAGTAAACTGAAGGCATTAAATAAAGATATGAAATAATGAACAGAAGGGTGAGCCAAGTAAGAACAGGAAAAGATGGTAGTGTTCTATGATTTTTAAAGTGGTTAACACCAATCCTCACACTTCTACCAAACTATGAGTTTTTACTTGATAGGTAACATTTACTAAGCAGTTACTAACAAGCAATGGGCTGCATATTTTTACATATGTTATTCAGTATATTCAATCTTCACAATACTGTGAAACTACTACTCTCTCCACTCTTCAAATTTAAGCCCTGGGAAGTTAACAAGTCTTATCTATATTCTACATTTTATTGCAGGACTGTCAAGATTCATAGCTAGGGATACTATGTGTACAAATTTTACCTGTTTGTCGTTTCAGCATAATTATTATTACTAAAACCCTGGTTCACTCTCACAAGTGCCCAAAATTGGATAACAAATTATATATTGTTACCAAGGTACTCTTTCCAGGCAGCATAACCCTACAGTATGTACTATGCTTTGTACCACAGCCTCAGGCTCAACACTTTCACTATCTTCCAAGTGCATGCCACTGCCAATAAATTAGAAGAAAGGCATGAATGGTACACTTCACTCTTCAAACACACACACACAAACATACACACACACACACAATCCCACTACTAGGGGAAAAAGCAAGTAAATACCAATGATTGATTATACTGATTTTGTATTATGCAAGACAGTGTACTAAATGCCTATGTGATCAAAATATCTTAGAAATACAGGTAAGCATATATAAAAGCTACCTTTTATGGATACAAATAATTAACTCTAAGAAGATTATTTTTTAATACAACATATGTAAATAGACTTCAGGATACTTTACTCTTCCTTTTAGTATCCAAACATTCAGTTCCCAGGTCTCTTTTTAGTAAAGATACATTTGCCCCAGCACTCTACCATATGTAAATTAGTATAATTAATTAACTAGTACACAAAAACAAATAAAGCCTCACCACCTGCCTTGTAATGAATGAAAAAAAAATCTGGTGTAAACAGTGAAAATTATCACAAATAATTAAACCAACTGTTTTCAGTGTCAGTTTTCAAATGTATATCTATAGTAAAGGAATACCAGCTAATCTGGCATCCCTCATCAGGAAAAGTGCAGCTGTGGATTTTGCAGGTCTTCTTCCTTGTCTGTAATAAAGAATCAAATTGGTGACCTCTGTGCCATAAACTAAAGGGCCGAAGCAGATAAACAACATATGTAGATTCAGCAAAATACAAACCTTTTAAGTTTAGAACACTGCTCAAATGGAGAATTTATTTTTCATGTAAAGGACTGTGAGATCCCATATATCAATTCGGATTCAAGACAGTACTTTTTAACATTCCTTTTTACTAATATAATATGACACCTAAACAATAATATTGAAAGCTGAGGTACAGAGGGAAGAGCTTTGACCATCTGCACAAATTGTGTTGTGTCTAAAAATTACTACAAAATTTAATAGCTGTTCAATTTATTATTTAAGTAATAATAATGTAATTATCTGACTAAAATTGATGACTAGCCCTAGACTTAAGTGAACAGAGTTAAATTTGCTATGCTACAGCTAAAAATTTGTATTTCTGGATAGTCAGCAAATTACACTTAACCACATTCTACTAATAAAAAAATTCCTATAGGTCAATTTTGAATTTCTTATCTTCTAGAATATAATTTTAAAACTAGAAAGACTTGTAGGCATCTTGTTACATTTAAAATAAACTAATTCCTAAAGGAACACTAATATCTGTCAACCAAATTACTCTGCACATCTTAATGTAGCTTAGGGCAAGACTACAAATTCAGGAAGTGTGACAGAGACATAAGAAATAACAAGCATGTATGATCAAGAAAGATGAGGTTAACAATAAAATTTAAACGTCAATACTACTTAAACCAAAGGCTACCAGAAGATTCACATTTTTTAAATAACTAAGGAGAAATTTATATAAGTTGAACATTATACAAAAGTAAAAATTAGTGCTTCAAAATAACATTAAAATGATGTTAGGACATTTACATTGCACAAAATTATATTGGTTCCCGTAACATGATGATTTCTATTTCATTCATTCTTTAAAGATTTATAATTACAATATGAAAGGCAAACATTTTAAAGAATTTAACTGCTGATTCTTTTAAAGTTTATTCCTTTTAAAACTTTGAAAAGCATAACTAAAATTTAATGAAACTGGTTAAATATTAGTTTAAAAAAATCAATTTTAGGGACTTCCCTGGTGGCACAGTGGTTAAGACTCCATGCTCCCAATGCAGGGGGCCCAGGTTCAATCCCTGGTCAGGGAACTAGATCCCACATGCATGCCACAACTAAGAGTTCGCATGCCACAACTAAGGAGCCCTTCTGCCACAACTAAGACCCGGCGCAACCAATTAACAAAATAAATATTTTTTAAAGTCAATTTTAACATGTCAGCTAAACAAATAAGCAGTTGAATTCTTTTTAAATTCCATGTGTTAGTTTTTTTTAAAGTTCTGTAATGTTAAAGTTAAAATTTCAATGTAAACTATGGTTTAATAAGAAAATTAGATTTATCCTTTTATTCTCCAAGTATTTAAACCATTTTTCAAAAGAAATCAACCAGGCTTCCCTGGTGGTGCAGTGGTTGAGAGTCAGCCTGCCGATGCTGGGGACACGGGTTTGTGCCCCAGTCCGGGAAGATCCCACATGCCGCAGAGTGGCTGGGCCCGTGAGCCATGGCCGCTAAGCCCACGCGTCCGGAGCCTGTGCTCCGCAATGGGAGAGACCACAACAGTGAGAGGCCCGCGTACCGCAAAAAAAAAAAAAAAAAATCCACCAATATTTCTTTAAAAATTAGAAAACCAGGTACTACAGTCACTGTTTCAAATGTCCCCAGGTTTATAGAGTATGAGTATATCCTTCCACTTAAGTTAATGAACCATCCAAACTTCCAAATATAAAAACTTCTATATTCTTTAACCCAGTTATACTTTTAAGAGATTTCTTCAAAGGAACTGTCAGGACAAGAAAAGCTTTATATATTTTATATCAGGAAGCAAAACTAGCGGCAATATATATATTAAAAAATATGACCAAAAGGCAACAGATAAATCATGGTGTTTATAATATAGGCACTAGAAGTGATGTTTGAAAAATCATTTTAAAATGTTAACATAAAAGTAGAAAAAAGATTTCAGGACTGAATAATAAGAACTTTACTTTTGTGGGGGAGGGCACTTTATTTTTAATTTAACCAGTCCCAAATAAACGTGGTACATCCAGACAACGGAATATTATTCTGCACTAAGAAAAAAGCTAACAAGCTGTGAAAAGACATGGAGGAATCTTAAATGCTTATTACTAAATGAAAGGAGGCTTAAGAGGCTATCTACTGGGCTTCCCTGGTGGCGCAGTGGTTAAGAATCCACCTGCTAATGCAGGGGACACAGGTTTGAGCCCTGCTCCGGGAAGATCCCCCATGCCACGGAGCAACTAAGCCTGTGCACCACAACTACTGAGCCTGCGCTCTAGAGCCTGTGAGCCACAACTACTGAGTCCACGTGCCACAACTACTGAAGCCCGTGTGCCTAGAGCCCATGCTCTGCAACAAGGGAAGCCACCACAACGAAGAGTAGCCCCCGCTCGCCACAACTAGAGAAGGCCCGCAGGCAGCAATGAAGACCCAACACAGCCAAAGAAATATATAGAAAAATGAAATAAATACATAAAAAATATTAAAAAAAAGAAACTATAGACTGCATGATAACTATATGATAAGAACTATATTTCTGGAAAAGACAAAACTACAGGGACAGCAAAAAGATTAGTGCTTGCTGGGGGTTAGGGAGGAAGACGGATGAACAGACAGAAGACTTTTAGGCAGTGAAGGTACTCTGTATGAAACCTATAATGCTAACTGTGTTATTTCACATGTGTCCAAACCTACAGAATATACAACACCGAGAGTGAGTCGTGATGTAATGAACAGACTTCAGGTGATAATGACATGTCAATGTAGGTTCATCCAGTGTAACAAATGTACCCCTCTGGTGTGGAATATTGATTGTGGGGGAGACTGTGATGTTGGGGCAGGAGGTATATCAGAACCTTTGTACCCTCCTGTCTACTTTGTAGTGAACCTAAAATGTCTCTAAAAAAGTCAAAGGAAAAGAAATAGACACAAAGAGAGACATGGTGAGAAAAAAGAATCCACAAACAAGTAAAGCAAAATATTAACCAGAGAACATGTTGTTGGGATTGCAGATTATTTTTTCTTCATACAGAGCTAAATGTTCCAAATTTATTCTAACAAAATTATACTGAAGCCCAAATATACACAGACTCTACTCCTGGACTGTTCAGTCTGTTCCAAAGATGTCAGTCCCCACTTGCACCAATATCACATTTTTATAAGCTACCTTTGTTGAATAATGTTTTTTTCTCCATGTAGGGCAAATTCTCCATTCCCCTTTTCTCCTCCTTTTCAAAAATTTACTGCTAATTCTCATTTGTTTATTCTTTCAAATAAACTTGCAAACTTTTTCTCTAAAGGGCCAGAGAGTAAATATTTTAGGCTGGTAAACTTCTATCACTTATTCATTGTTTTGTTTTATTTTTTGAAATAAAAACCATTCTTGGGACATCCCTGGTGGCAAAAAAAAAAAAAAAGTTCTGGAAGATGTGACCCACCAAAGTGAAACAAGTAACCAAATAAGAGGAAAACAAGAGATACAGCAAACAGAGGAGTGCAACACAGAAGTCATATGAGAGCAAATAAGGAACATAGTCAAAAGAGATCCAAAAAAGACAGGTGTGCACCAGATACAGAGAGCCAACGGTCTAGACTGGAGCAATGTGATTCAGGCTACATTCATGTGCTGTTATGACCAAGAGGCTTACTATTGTACCTTTTATTAAAAAACGACTGCCATGTGTCTGGCCTGGACATTTTTTTGGGGGTATTTTTTGAATTGTAAATTTATTATTTTTTAAAATTTATTTATTTATTTATTTATCTATTGCTGCATTGAGTCTTCGTTGTGGTGCACGGGCTCCTCATTGCGGTGCTTCTCTTGTTGCAGAGCATGGGCTCTAGGCACACGGGCCTCAGTAGCTTTGGCTTGTGGGGCTCTAGAGCACAGGCTCAGTAGTTGTGGTGCACAGGCTTAGTTGCTCCGCAGCATATGGGATCTTCCCAGACCAGGGCTCGAACCTGTGTCCCCTGCACTGGCAGGCGGATTCTTAACTACTGCACTACCAGGGAAGTCCCTGGCCTGAACATTCACGTACCCATAACTCAGCTTAAAAATATGTTAACATGGACTTCCCTGGTGGCGTAATGGTTGAGAGTCCGCCTGCCGACGCAGGGGACGCGGGTTCGTGCCCCGGTGTGGGAAGATCCCACATGCCGCGGAGCAGCTGGGCCCGTGAGCCATGGCCGCTAAGCCTGCGCGTCTGGAGCCTGTGCTCCGCAACAGGAGAGGCCACGACAGTGAGAGGCCCGCGTACCGCAAAAAAAAAAAAAAAATTAAAAAAAAAATATATGTTAACAAAGCTCCTTTTTCCTCTTCTGTGCCCTGCTCCCCGGAACAGCTCAGAATTTCACACCAGAATTAACCTATTCTTAAACAAGATACAGAGCAGCTCACTCGATGAGACCACTCTCCTAACTGAAGGCTCTGCCTGGCCCATACCACAGACCCAGCAGATAACTGTAGAGTCCTTTGTTTCCCAGAACATGTTCATGATCTTGCCCACTCGTTTTCCCAAGATGGGCTCTAGTAGAAATTCCAGGAAGCTGAAGCCAAACTATAACCCAGAAATGGTGTTCAGCTTATCTTAGGAACCTACCTTTAACAGGAGCAATACCGCGATTTCGCTACACATCAGCTAAGTTTTTAGTTTTTCAAAACTAAAATACTTAGCTGAAAGATATACACACTGGAGATTAAACTCTAAAGATAATTATATGTAAAAAAAAAAATTCAAGGGAATGACTAACATGAAAGTCAGGACAGTGAGTAGGGAAGGAGGCAAAGAAATGAAAATGTGATCAAAGAGTATAAGATTGAGGTCCTGGGGCTTCCCTCGTGGTGCGGTGGTCAAGAATCTGCCTGCCAATGCAGGGGATACAGGTTCGAGCCCTGGTCCGGGAAGATCCCACATGCCGCAGAGCAACTAAGCCCGTGAGCCACAACTACTGAGCCTGCGCTCTAGAGCCCGCGAGCCACAACTACTGAGCCTGCACTCTAGAGCCCGTGCTCCACAACAAGAGAAGCCACCGCAATGAGAAGCCCACACACTGCAACAAAGAGTAGCCCCTGCTCCCCGCAACTAGAGAAAGCTCGTGCACAGCAACAAAGACCCAACACAGCCAAAAATAAATAAAAATTAAGACAAAAACTGAGGCACTGATGTTGTCTTATGTGATGGGTATATGGGTCTTCAGATTATTACTCTAAAACTTACGTACAAATGTATTTCACATTTTTTCTACATATAAGCATCTCGCTATTAGAAAAGAGAGGATCTCTAACAACAACAAAGAACAATTGTAGCAAGATGGACAACAACAGTCACAGAAGTGTTTTATTTGACCAGTAGTTTTTAAATTTTCAGTTTGTTGCCAAAACATTCACCTTACATATACTACCCCATGTGTAGAATGACACAGGTAAAGGGTTATTCATCACAGTACTGAAACAGCAAATGGTTCCAAAGCAAGTTACATGGCTAAGCCCAGTGGGGACGGGGGGGCTGCAGATTACTCAAAGGTATGGATACAGGGAGGTATGATTCTTTAGGGGGCATAACTAACAATCTTCCATACCTGGAAGTTTTCTATTGCCTTTCTCAAATAATAATAGTAGTTACCAATCTTTCTAATTGGTCAATTTATCACCTAGTCCTTGGCTCACCTGGTATGGATCACATAGCCACACCAATAAACACAAACGGTACTATAATTTATCCCCAAATTAACGATCACATTCCCTTTTACAATCTATACAGGAATATTATAAACTCGAATATACTTATATGCCTTAATTGAACCCTAGCAAATGTTCATCAGTATAGAAATAAAAATGTTTTAAGACCAAACCATGTACTACATACCATCAGAAAAGAAGTGAAAGCTTTGTGTTTACATGTAATGCTCTAAAAAATATATTACTAAGTGAAAAACACAATGTGCCAGAATAGTGTACAGAGTTGGCTACCATTTATTTTTTTGAAAGGATATACAGCTGATCCATGAACAACGTAGGGGTTAGGAGCACTGACCCTCTACACAGTCTTAAATCCACACATAACTTTATAGCCAGCCCTCCTCATCCAAGGTCCCACATTTGCAGATTCAAACAACCGCAGATCACATAGTACTTTAGTACGTATTAAGTGAAAAAAACCCGTGTATGTATAAGTGGAGCCATGCAGTTCAAACCCATGTTGTTCAAGAGTCAACTGCAAATCATATTTGCTTGTATATATAGTTGTCTATATCTGTGGGGGACTGATTCTAGGATCCTCTCAGATACCAAAATCTATAGATGTTCAAGTCCCTTATATAACATGGCATAGTAAAGACAGCTCTCCAAAATTTGATCCACAGCTGGTTGAATCCTCAGACGGAAATCCATGGATGGGGGGCAAACTGAATACAAATCTCTACAGAAAGATATGAACTGACCATGGTGGTTGCCCCTAGAAGTGATCCACCTGGATGGGATCAGCTTGAGAAGACTTCATTGTATACTCTTTTTGTACAAAATTTGAGTTGTGGACAATGTATACAATGGGCTATTCACACACACATTTTCTTAAACAGCAAAACAAGGTCATAGGACAATTGTAATTTTAGGACAATTTTAATTGTCCATACAAGACCAAATAATTATCTTTGAAAGTTTAAAATATAGAGAGAAAAAAATTAAAAAATAAAATACAGAAAGACATTTTCTAGAATAAAATTAAAAAATAACTTGCCCAACCAAACTGGTCTTTGTCATATTCAGTTGTACCTTACAAAGTTATAATACAACATGTGTTTGTATACAGCAGGATATGTCTAGATTCTACAGCCACATTGTCCAATTTGGTATCCCCTAGCTACATATGGAATTAAATTTCAATTGATTAAAAATTACAATTAATACAAGATTAAAATTCATCTCCTGGGTTGGATTAGTCTTATTTCAGTGCTCAATAGTGCCACTAGGGGCTACCGTATTGGTCAGCACAAATACAGAACACTTCCATCATCACAGAAAGTTCTCCTGGACAGCCTTTTTTAAGAAGAATCCTCAAAAAAACTGGTTAACACTGGATGCTTTGGAGAAAACTAGGTGACTGGAGAAAATAGATAGGAGATAGGTTTTTCACACCAGTAAGACAGGACTTTGCCTGTGCCAGGCAGCACCCTTAATGTTTCATGTTAACTCACTTAATCCTTACTGTACTTCAATATAATTAGTTTCCTTTGTAATCCTATGTATTTTATTTAATTTAAAGACAGTATTCTGAAAATGAGGTCACAGGCTCCAGCTGTTTGCTAAAAGGATCCATCTGAATTTTGGAACATGAGCATTTATTACTCATCTTCAAGAAAAAAGCTATTTAAAAAAGCTAAAATACCATTATCTATAAACCAAAACCCAAAAGAGATTTTACTAAATATTATTTTAAAATACGTCACACAAGTTCAAAAGAAAAAATAAAATGTATCGCTCCTAAACTCATCATGCCACCACCCATAAACCATCTGATACAACCTTTCAGATATGATTTTATGTTTATTTGTGTATAATGATGACCTATCCATCAATTTTATCCATAAGGTAAGAGTTTTGCTGAAGGCAAAGAGTTGGACATTTTAGTTTTGGTTGAATTTTAGTTTTTTTTTCAGTATAGTAATAAAGCTTGAAGATAGGACCTGGTTTGAAGTTCTACCTCTCTCACTTAGGAACTATGTGACCTTGGTAGAAACTTTTTTTTAAATTTAATTTTAAATTTTAAAAAGTTTTAAAATTAAAAAAAATCACTTGAAATGTGAATTTCTCACCTATAAAAAGTATTTATCCCACAATATTAAGATTTTTAAAAAACTACGATATTTTATCTTTCTATTAAAATATTGACCTTAGTTAATACTTTGTTATCAGACTGTGGTTACATAAGCTGTTGCCCTAAGATGACCCATGTAAAACCCCGAATTTTTTATAGCAATACTAATATTAGTTCACATAAATAATAAAACTTATTGACTGTCACTGTAATAAGCAGAGCACAGAAAGATTTCTGTAATTTCTAATTTCTGTATAGCATTTTGTATGAACACATTTAAAATATGTAACTAAAGACATTTTAGCTTCAAAGATTACTGCAGGGCTTCCCTGGTGGTGCAGTGGTTAAGAATCTGCCTGCCAATGCAGGGGACACAGGTTCAAGACCTGGTCCTGGAAGATCCCACACGCAGAGCAACTTAGCTTATGCGCCACAACTACTGAACCTGCGCTCTAGAGCCTGTGAGCCACAACTACTGAGCCTGCACACCTAGAGCCCATGCTCTGCAAGAGAAGCCACCACAATGAGAAGTCTGCACACCACAAAGAAGAGTAGCCCCACTCGCTGCAACTGGAGAAAAACTGCGCGCAGCAACAAAGACTCAACGCAGCCAAAAATAAATAAATTTATAAAACTAAATAAAAGTAAAGATTACTGCAAAGACATGAGTTTCAGAGAAATCTTATGGTCTTATTACTTCTACCTTCCCCAAATAATTTAGCTTTTAAGACTAGCAACATACTACAACTGAAACTTTTTCAAAACTGCTTGACTCTTTGCCAGACCTATCACCAAAATTACTAAAAGTACAAAGGTAGATGAGAGTAAATTCCACGTTTGCAAATTTTTTTTCAATTTCACTAGCAAATTTTTTAACTGGCAAAACATATGAACTGACAGGTCCAGAAACCAAATGAAAAGGGGGAGAAGAAGAGTGACCATTCACTTTCTTTAGAAATCAACGCACAAAGTTCTGGACCAGTGTGGCCAGTATAACTACTTGTTTAGTCCTCAAATTTAGACACCAAGGTGATATTTTCTTCTTGGTGATACTTTCTTAAGATTCTATACTTTGGATATCAGTTAGCCAACACTGTAGTACAACAGAAACTAAAAATAAATGTCCACATATTTTCTTTTAGAGCTGTAGCAAAATATCTATTAAGTTTATCAAATTAATCTTTCCAAGTCACACAAGGAACACACGTTAAATGCCTATGGGAAAGACAGTGTCATGGTTAAGAACACACACTCTGGAACTTGGTTGCTTTAGTTTGAGCTCCACCCCACCACTTATTAGCTCTGTGATCTTGGGCAAGTTAGTCACACAAAGTTACTTAATCTCTCCATGCCTTGGTTTCCTCAACTGTGAAATAAGAATAATACCTACCTCATCAGTTTGCTGTTAAAAATTAAATGAATAAATATATGTAAAGCACTTAGTAAGGTGCCTGACATACAGTAAGTGCTTTGCGTTAGCTATTATTAAGATATAAAGATCACCTACATTAAAAATCACTGTTACAGACTGTGTTTAAAAGATCACTTTTATTCAGTTGCTTAGAACTCTAAATCTATAGCCCTGGAAATTCAATGCTGGGTCATAATTTGTCATAATTCCATAGAAACTTACTGAACATAGTGAGCCAAAACTACAGCTTCCTATTGTTTCTATGGAAGATGTATCAAAAGTTCCAACTGGGAAAAACAAACTTATTTTTCTGACCACATTCTCAGGTTCTAGAAGGGACTACTTAGTACTTAAGAGACAAAAGCCATCCTTTCCTTTTTCTCTAGGCACGTACAGGAACTTTTAAAGAAACACTAGTGATTTTTACAGTAAGGAGCAGGAAGAGTATCTGTGGGTTATGGGTCATAAGCCTTGTATTTCTTAATAATGGTAAAGAAATGATAAAGTCGGCTATGTAAATCTCCTAGCAAAGAGAGGAAAAGGTGAGTACAACTTTGCATAGATACACCTACATGCAGCACACCTATGGAATATTAACTTTATCTAGTTCTTTTTTTAAAAATAAATTTATTTATTTTTGGCTGTGTTGGATCTTCACTGCTGTGAGCGGGGCCACTCTTCATTGTGGTGCACTGGCTTCTCATTGAGGCGGCTTCTCTTGTTGCAGAGCATGGTCTCTAGGCGCACAGCCTTCAGCAGTTGTGGCACGCGGGCTTCAGCAGTTGTGGCACATGGGCTTCAGTAGTCGTGGCACATGGGCTTCAGCAGTCGTGGCACGTGGGCTTCAGTAGTCGTGGCACGCGGGCTTCAGTAGTCATGGCATGTGGGCTTCAGTAGTTGTGGCTCACAGGCTCTAGAGTGCAGGCTCAGTAGTTGTGGCGCACTGGCTTAATTGCTCCACGGCATGTGGAATCTTCCCAGACCAGGGCTCGAACCCATGTCCCCTGCATTGGCAGGCGGATTCTTAACCACTGCACCACCAGGGAAGTCCCGTATCTAGTTCTTCATAACTGACAAATTTTCATCCCTGAATAGTGCATTTGAAAATCAAAACCACTATATTTTATTCCCATTTTTCAGCTAGACTTAGAAATTTCAGTCTTCAAGGTCACACAGATATTAAAATTAGACTATAATTCAGGCTTGTTTCCACTTCTCAAAAAACTCTCTATGACAAAAATGGAGCAACTCAGAGGTACCAGAGGAGCAAGGAAATTTCTAATACTAGCAGAGAAGGAAAAGAAGAAATTATCATTGCTAGAACAAGTACTTCACAGGTTCCTTGTTACATCCAGGACTGCTGGTACTTCTCCTATATTCTTAACCTTATATAAATTAAATAGAATACTTTAAAAATTTTTTGCATAGAATTTTCTGTCCAAATTGGATTAAGGTTACATAATTCATTAAACATTTTATTCTCTGCAACTTTGGTGTGTAAAACTATGTCTATTTCTAAATTGGACTTCTCTACGTCAAATAATTAGGCATAATTTTAATTCAGAGTAAAAAACAAAGTGAAATCTAAAATATAAAGACCAGAACTAAATTTGCTTGGTTTATGAATGAACTTTAATATACTGGGTTCGTTCTTTTTTTTTTGGGGGGGGTACGCGGGCCTCTCACTGCTGTGGCCTCTCCCGCTGCGGAGCACAGGCTCCAGACGCTCAGGCCCAGCGGCCATGGCTCACGGGCCCAGCCACTTCGCGGCATGTGGGATCCTCCAGGACCGGGGCACGAACCCGCGTCCCCTGCATCGGCAGGCAGACTCTCAACCACTGCGCCACCAGGGAAGCCCCTGGGTTCTTTCTTAAAGCAAAAATATGCATATTAATTTGCAAGGTCTGCTTGTTAATCAATAGTCTTTAGTTAGCAAAAATACATGGCATCATATAACAACATATTTGTCAACACGTATTTAAGACTTATTTACTTTCAATAAACTCTTTGCAATACAAAACATGTTTCTAAAGGATAAAAAAAGGAAACATTAGATCAGCTGACTGTCCAAGTTGATTCCATTTATGAAACTAATGTACAATTTAAAAAATTCAGGAGATACAATGTAGAAACAAGTAAAATTATATACCTTCAGTTTAACTAAAGAAAACCTCTTACCTTTAAAAGAACTACAAGTCAAAAAAACCCCAATAATGAAGAATGCAGAATGAAGATAAAAGCTGCCAAAAACCACGACCCACTGGAGGCAAGATGGCCTGCCACCTTTGCCAACTGATATTAAGTCTAACTTTTATCTACCCACAAAGTCTAATTTTAACCTAACCACAATTTAAATGCCAACAGGAGAGTATTGTTTATCCCAATGTTCAAAACTTTGCCATATTACCTGTTAAGAGGTAAAATGCTTCCTTTAATATACCTATCAAGCTTGTCAACAAGTTTAATATCTGTAAGCCACTTCTTTTATGTGTCTGTGTGTGTTTTGTTGTGGGTTTTTTTGGTTTTTTTGGAAGTATAGTTGATTTACAATGTTGTGTTAGTTTCAGGTGTATTAGCAAAGTAATTCAGTTTTATATACACACACACACACGTGTGTATATATTTTTTCAGATTCTTTTCCATTATAGGTTATTACAAGATACTTAATAAAGTTCCCTGTGCTCTATAGTAGGTCCCTGTTGTTTATCTATTTTACACAGTGTGTATCTGTTAATCCCAAACTCCTAATTTATCCCTTCCTCCTCCCTTTCCCCTTTGGTAACCATAAATTTGTTTTCGATGTCTGTGAATCTATTCCTGTTTTGTAAATAAGTTCATTTGTATCTTTTTAGATTCCATGTAAGCCACTTCTTAATCTAAATGATCTTATACACACACACTTGAGAAGCACACAACATCAAACTGAAAATGACTGATATTTTACTTAATTTCCATAAATAAAAATTCCCTGAATGCCTTCAAAGGTGGGACAAGCAGAAAAAACCCATGACTCTAGGTGCTTCTGATTATGCCCAGCAAAAAATAAGGAAACTCACAAGCTAGCTGAAATAGCAATGAACAAATATGCTTTTTGTAGGCTTTTACAGGGATACCTCAATTGCAGCAAATACTAATCAGCTGCTTAAAAAAAACCCCACTATTTAAAACTGTCAAAAAGAATTCTAAATGACTAACCTGTGGACAAAGGTGCATTAAAAGTACTTTAAAGTTGCATTTTTCACTAAAAATAAACACTTAAGATTATTTTACATGCATCCTCACTGTATTATAGTTTCAATCTGGCTTTTCACTTTCACACACTAAGTTTTTAGGTTCCCTACTCCCCAAATTTAAAGGCAGTATTGAAATCTCCCTGGGGTCAGCAATAGAAGGAATGCTATACTGCATCACTGACCAGATCACTGGAAGTTAAGTTCCTAAAATTTACACTGAACAAGGTATAGAATCACATTTTGTATAACTCTGTATCCTAAAGAACACTTGGTACAAGGTCCTAAACGTATCAGGAGCTATAAATATTTACTGACTCAAAACAGTCCCTCAACACTTTTTAGTTTTGTTCCATGTTGTTGAAACAAAACAGCATAGCCTGCAAAACCCAAAGGCCCTAAATGTTACTGAAACTTCACAGACTATATTGTTTTATTGTTTAGAGGTTTTAGCCTTGCCCTTATTACCAGCTGTAACGCTTTTACTGACGCTGGTACGGTCGGTAGGAGAGTTGATCCAGTCAGAAGTAATATCAGAGCCCATTAAAGGGTTTTAAGTTCAAGTTTTACATATTTATCTTTTATCCATTTAACATTAATGTTCTAAAAATCATTTAACTGTATCAGCAACTTAATAAAGTTCTGTAGTCAATCTAATTTCCAGGAATGTAAATAAACACTGGTACCAATAAAAGAATAAGTAACCAAGCAGAAAATGTGCCTTAAGTTCTGGCAACAAGATAAGGATAGTTTACGTCAATGTAATGAAAAATAAGCATTTTTGTATTCTACAGACCTTTTCATAACTAATTTTTTAATAGTTATAAAAGTCTTTAAAAAGTCAAAGCAAATTGGGAAGCCATTATCAAAATCACAAACTACCATTAAAGATATATGAAAATATCCGGCAACCAAGGTCCAGAACTGGTTCCAGAGTATCAAAGGTTTTCTGGTTAATGTATTATGCCTCTAAAATATCACTTAGATGTGACATTCCTGAAACGGCAACACAGGCCTAGAAGTTTCAGTGAGCCACTGCCGGCAAACCCAAACTATGACAAAGATACTCCCTCCTTTGGACGGTTAACAATCAACTTGGTGCTCTGGGATCAGCTTGCTTGAAAGAAGTTTAAGATGGTGCCCAAACTGGGAGGGAAACCAGTAGAACGGGTAAAGAGAAAATCAAATGGAAAAGTAACTTTAAAAGTTAAGTTCCTATTTCCAATAATCTGTGCCTGAGGAACCTTCCAGACGAAAAAGACAGACTCGGAAGAG
>NW_006790551.1:2730854-2764448 GCF_000442215.2 Lipotes vexillifer
CGGAAGAGCAGACGGATCTACACCCACTCGCATTCTCTGAGGCGTGAGCACTGCGCGGAAACGATGAATGAATGGGAGACGGGCGCGTGTGAAATGCAGCAGGTCCGGCCGGCAACCAGACCGGCAGCAGCTATCCGTAGGCCTCGCTCCTCCCCCTTCCCTCCTCCATGACAGCCCAGCCTCCAGCATGGAGGGGCGAGGACAATGTGATCCCCCTGCTAACCACCACCACCACCCTTCATCCTACTCGCAGAGCTTTACCCCGTGACACGGGGTTCTCCTCCCCACTCCAAACCTTTCTCGCCTCCCCTGCAGCCCACCCCGGCAACTCTCGGACACGCCGGCGTAACATGCGCTGGCCGCTCTCGGCTCCCCTAGGCGAGGTCGAAGCTTCTCCGCGCACGCCGCGGCACCACTCCCGCCCAACTAACCCTAGGGCAACGCGCGCCCACCGGCTCCCTGGCCCACCAGTCTAAGGAGTTCCGGCGCGCGCCCCGCACCCGACCCCTGGGCTAGAGCGAGGGAGGGAGACACGGAAAGGCTGCCCCGAGGTTCCCTCCATCTCATTCCAGGCCGGTTCGCCGCCCACCCTCCCTGCGCATCCGGGCGCCACCTCGGAGACGGCCCAGCGCCCTCCTAACCCGAAGACACAATTCCCACACACCTAGCCCAGGGCCCAGGTCACCCTCCACCCTCGAACCCCCTCGCGGCTCTGCCTGAGGCGCCGCCCCTCCCCCACACCTCTCCGCGAGCTCTTGGGCCCCCACCAGAACGTGGGCTCTACACGCCGTCGCGGCCAATCTCCGGGGCGCCCCCAGTTGTCCGCGGGGAGGTCAGGCCCACGAAGAGGGGGAGGGGGCGGCAAGGGGTAGCGTGCGCACCGGGAACGCGGTCCCGCGGGATCCCCGAGTCCGAAGGGAGACGGAGCGTGCGGGCCAGTGGGGGTGGGGGCCAAAAGCAATACTCACCGGTTCCACAGTCGCCATCTTAGATCGATCTGATCGCACAACCGCTCCTGAAGGGGGGGGGTGAGAGGAAAAAAATGAGATTCAAACCGCATTGGCCGGCTTCTGTTCACGTGACGGACGTGTCCGTTTGGCCCTGGCGGCGCCTGCGCAAGACTGCGGCGGCGTGTTTAACGAGAGACTTCTGGGAAGTGGAGTCTCTCTCCTGTCTTTCTCTCTCTAGTTTTCGTTTTTTTTTTCTTTTAGGCAAAGAAGTTTAAAAAAAAAAAAAAAAGGACTGGTCACGTGGTCGATGGGTACGGTGCGCGGTTCTCGGCGCGGCGGACACACGCGTGCTGGAGAGTGGGTTTCAGTCCTCTGCTCTTCCGCCTGGATAGCTGCTGTCGCACTTACTGCCAGGCATGCCTGCTGTACCCTTTGTCGCCCTGTCTTCCCATCTTTCCCGAAAGGTTGGGAACCGTAGGCTCAGCACGCACAATAATAAGGCTTCTTTTGCTTAGTTGAGGTCCTAGAACAAGTTGCCTATGTGTTCATTTAATTTTCTTTTGATTGCACACCATTTTCTCTTAGTTTCAAAAAGAGGCGGCGATGGAGAATCGTTGTTTAAGCAGGCAACCCTCCCCGGTCCCCCGGCTCCGCTAACGCTGGTGGTCACTCATGGCCATCACTGCCAAAAGGGGTGGCGGGGCCGCCCACAGTACCCACTTGCCACAGGTTGGGGGAGGGGGAGTGCACCCGACAGCGTTTCCTGTTCCAACTCCTGAGATTAAGACCTCAAGGCTAAGGCTTGCGTGGAAGTAAAAATCATTTGCAAGGTGGGTCCTCTCGCTTCCACTGTTGTGCTTTAACGAGATCGGAAATAGCCCAAGTCCGGGTGCGAGCCAGGGAAGCCACTCCGGCTCCCGCTGACTAAGCCCTGGATTGACCGTCAGGAGTCGTTAGGCCGGGTCAACTATGACTCGACGTTGACTCATTCTCCTTGGGCGAGTGACTTAGTCATTCAGTGCTCTAGCTTTTTCATTTATGAACCACAGATGATAATACACTTCCCTCACAAGGGTGTGCTATGCTAATGATTGTAACCAGCTTTGAAAATGAATCGGACTCCCTAAATGCTTCAGAATACTCAACCTCGTGCCTTCCTAAAGATCAGCGGCTTCCCCTAATGTATTTTTTTAAAACAATGTTTAAATTTTTTCTTTTGTGCACTTTGTTACATTATCATGTACACCAATGCAATTTTAAAGTTTCAAAACAATTTTTTTTTTGAACTGTAGCTACTCTCCATGGAGACTTTAATGTTCAGGAAAATAGTGTTATATTCACAATAATCACTGGTAATTAGAAATTTATCCCTACAGTGGCATCCTATATTTCCTTTCCCTGTAAGATGCTGTGCTGTCATTTCTCAAGACAGTGTTATTCTGCACGGTTATTAATACAAAAAACAGAGGTAAAGAAATCTAGTAGAGCGCTACTGTAAGGTTTTAATGAGGAAGACATACAATTACTGTTTTCCAAACTTCTTAAGAATGTTAACACCAGAAAAATTGGTATAAGCAGGTTGCCTGTGCCTGCCTGCTTACAGTGTTGCTGATGTCCAGAGCTGTGTCATACCTATTACTGACTACATAATGGTCGCTTGAGTTGGCTAACACATAATTGAGGCTGTAATAACTCAAAACCATTGCCTGATCATATGCTTTGGTTTACCTGGATGTCAGACACGATTAATAAAAGCTTTTGACCAGTCAACTTAGCTCTAGTAGGTTTAAAGTAGAAAGAATTCTGAAAACATAAAATAAATGGATAAATGGTTTTCTATTTAGATGATCTACTCTTAGTTAACCTATCCAAAGTAATTATAGTCGATCTCAGTGATACTTTCTGTTGTTTAAAAGTAGTATCCTGTTATCTTCTTTGAAGAGATAGTATATATGTATTATTTTCCCAATGCTGCTAGATAATAGAACAAAAGAGATTTAAAATTTAAAGAGATTTCAGTGGGACTGAAAACCAGTGATGTTCTTAAAACTTCCTTTTAATAATAGCTTCCATTTTTTAAACTTTTCTCTTGATCAAAACACACCTCAGTTTTGTCAATCATCCTAGTATTTCTACTATACATGTATAGTAGAAGTATATATATATACTCCTCTTCTTTGGAGCTTAATTTCTGTCCATTTTCTATGAGCTTTGTTGCATGTGTTTTATAACACATTCATGTGTCTTTTCCTAATATTACCATTAGACTCTACCATGTCAAAGACTTGGTGATTAGGTTTTTATCTATGTGTGTTTATGGTTGTTTTGCTTTTGCCAATCTGAAATATTTTATTCTTTTTTTTTTTTTTTTTTTTGCGGTACGCGGGCCTCTCACTGCTGTGGCCTCTGCCGCAGTGGAGCACAGGCTCCAGTCGCACAGGCTCAGCGGCCATGGCTCATGGGCGAAATATTTTATTCTTTATTAATCTATTAATGCACAAAAAAGTACATTTGTTACATTACTACCCTATTTGTGCTTGTACTTAAAGGAAAGAGTAATAAAAAAGATATTTGAAATGGGATATGGTATTGAAACACTATTCTACTTGTTGGAGTTATTTAGTTAATACATAATTAATGGCCCAGCATAGTATCATGGTAACTCTTATTTAAAATCCTGGAAAATAAATAAATAAATAAATGCCTGGAATGATTGGTTATCATTTAGCATCTGTAAATAGTCATGATCTTTTCTCTACATAATATAATCCTGAAGCTGGTATATCACTAGTCTTTATAGATCTAACTCATGGTAAAGAGACTTTAAATAATTTAATAGAACACATCATAATAAAAACAGCACATCATTTTTATCATGTATTTTGTCATTGGAATTTTATTTAGGTTTTCTAGATAATCAAAGTCATTGTTTTGCTGGGCATTGTTCAACTGTGGTTCAAACTGATCACATCTGCTATGATCAATCCCTCAAAAATATTACTGCAACACTGTCTAGGATTTTAAAAAAAACAGGCCTTGGAATTTTAGACATTCTGTTTAAATTAGTTGCCTTTCTTAGACTTGGATTAGTACTAAGCAATCGTTTTTTCTTAAAATGAATAGGTTTTGAGACAAGATATGAAATCGCATAATAAAGTAAATGATCCTTAATATTTTCATTTTGGGTATTAACTTTAGATATAATCTAAACCAACCTCTAGTTAACACTAACTTTTTTAAAACCTTTTTCACTCTCTTTTTAAACTTGGTTATACTTTATACTCTATTTTTTAAATTGTTATTGTCACTTTCTACAGTGATGTTACTTTAGGAAAGACCTAAAATGATGGCTTCAAACAGGATAAATAATCCTTTAAATTACAATTATATAGTTTAGTATTTGAGAGCATGAGCTCCAATGTCAAATTTCCTTGGTTCATAATCCCAATTCCCCCCTTTACTGTGGCCACATGCAGATTATTTAGTCTCTTTGTGCTTCATTTTGTCATGAGTTAGATAGGCACAATAACAGTACTTATCTTGCATGGTTAGTGTGAAAAACGAGTTAATCCATGTAACTTATTTAGAATAGTTCTTAGAATATAGTAAGCACTTCAATGTTAACTATAATTAGCATGATGTAATATTATATTAACATAAATTTATTGTTTCTACTTTTTGTATAGTGTAATATGCTTAAGAATTCTATGCAGAGACCCAACCCCCGTCCATTATCTTTAAGGATATTCCAAGCTTTCAGAGTCAACTATTGATTTCTTATAACATACCACGTATTTTTCACATCAGTTAATTCATTTGACCTTTATAACAAATATGTGAATTAAAAATTATCACCCCCATCTTATAGATAAAGAAACAGACTCAGTAAAGTAGGGGACACAGGCAAGTCCACACAGCCAATGGGTGAGCTGGAATTCAAACCCAGTTCTCTTGACTCCAAGATTCTTCCATACCAGAGCTGCTTTCCTCTGATAGGGTCTTCCAAAATGCCTGTATCTCTTTGAAGGACTTCTAATACTAAGTTCATTCACAAAACTGACAATTCAAGAAGTACTAAGTTAGTAATGGGAAATGTGTAATATTTGAAGGATATTTAAAGGACATGGGAAGCCCAGGCACTTCCTTTCTGGACTGTTAAATCTGTTTGGCATCCTAAGTCATAGATATATAAATAGTTCACTACCCACATAAAGAAGTGTGACTAAGAACATAAAGGGGGTAGCTAACAAGCCAAAACAAGCACTCATTCACCTAATGATTGAGACAGTCACTTCGTTTCTTCCCTTGTTTCATTCAGATCTCTGTTCCAATGCCATCTCCTGAGGGAAGGCTTCCTTGACCACCCTATCTAAATTATCATGCTCATTACTCTTTATCTCCTTACCCTGCTTTATTTTTCTTCAGGCCACTTTATAACTCTAGCTCTAAACCCAGTATTATATTAAATATTATTTAAGTAATCATTGGTTGCCTCCACTAGCAAAATGTTAGGTCCTTGATGATTTGTAGGTAGAATGCCAACAAATATTTGGGAAAAACCAAAATTTTTAAAACTTCACAGAATTCTAGCCTTAGGACTAACAATGTAATAGGAAAATTACTATATACCAGGTATCATGTTAAGCAGTTTATGTGCATTGATAATACCTCATTTTATCTTCAAAACAACATTCTGAGATAAGGAAACAGGCTAAATAACTTTCCCAAGAACACAGTTCTGTCTTCAGGGCTCTTAACACTATATAATATTGACTAGATTGTAATTGGACTGCCTAATAAGAAAGATAATTGTCTGAAATACTGAGAAATAATCTGCAAAGAGTATGTGAAAAATTCATGTAAGGAGTATGCTGGGTCAACAATAAGATACTATAAGTAAATGTAATTTACCTTTTAAAATTGAAATTAGAAAAAAATTTAAATGTAGTGGGATGAGATCAGTAGCTTTTAGAAATAACCCACAAGATTGTAAACACCCCAAATTCACAGATTTGGGTGGAACTTCAGGGAAGCATGACTGGATTTTCATTGCTACATACATGAGTAAGTGCTTACATTGAACTTGTCTAAAGAAATATTTAATGGGTGGGAGCTGGTCTGCTTACCATCTATAAAAGAGGAATCCAGAATGACAATATTTGACCATCTAGTTTTGTTCTGGGGGCAGAGTGCCCTGGTGCAAAAATATGGATCTCTGGTCCATTTGGCCCTCATTGGGAATGATTTCTTGAGGACACCACAACTAATTCTCCTTGTTTGGTTCCAGGTTTACCAAGCGACCATATGATGCACATATCTTCTGGTATTGATTTGTATATATGTAGGGCTGATATGGATACAGGAATGTCTAGACTAGTTATATTGCTCAGAGTCCATCTTAACTGGCACTAAATTTTTTAGTTTGTTTTACTTACGCTCTATGAGCTTGGCTAAAAGAAAACTACCCCTGTGGACTGGATTTTCTCTGTTTCCTCAGATTGTGATGATTCTCTGAGGAAACACCAATCTACCGGAATAGTCTGAATGGCTACCTTCCCCAGGACTTGCCATGTGCCTTTCTACTCCAACAGCATCTTTGGAGACCTGTGAATTAGAAATTTTTGATTCACCTGCCTCTAAAATCTTATTTTAAGTTCAAAGTTTGAGAGATTCCAATCCTCATTCAGGACATTGCTTAGAAACATGGGATGTACTAAAAATTCTCATATATCACCTTATGTGTTTCAAGTAGCTAATGGAAAACTGTGATTATTGTTTTGTTAAAAATAAATAATAAAATAATGGTAATAATACTCGCAAGAGAGCCATTTATATCTTTTTAAAAAATGACAAATCACTATAAAGACTTACTATTTGGGGAGAGCTTTTGTCAGGTCTGTGGATGCATTTAGTACAAACTGACCAACAGCATTCACAGCTCTGAAATGGAAAGTTAGGAAACAGGGGTCCATACTTTTATCATTATCAGTGCCTGAGATTATCAGGTTTTAAGAAGGGGAAAAGGGTTTGATCTAGATATGCATATTAGCAGACTGGATGTACTTAGCTTATAAAAAGTGACTTCTGGAAAATGAAAAAAAAATTACTATGCTGGGCAGATTTATGAAACAAACTGTTAGTTTAATTGCCAGGCAATTTATGGAAACAGAACCTTAAAAGAAAAAATCTGACCTTGCTTAAAAGTTTTTCCATATAGGATTATATGCTTTTCCCCCCTGAAAGGTAAGAGAATAGGTTCACATGAGAGTTAAATACCTATTTTATTTTACAGTAAAATAAGATGGCAAGATAAGTAAACACGATCTTATCCCTTTATTAGAGCTTAATATTTACATTCTGAAAGAGATTTTGGCAATATATAGGAAAATGTCAGCAGTCGTTGAAATTTAAAAACTAAGGGGAAATTATTGTTTTGTCAGTTACAAAAAGGATTAGCTAAATGTAATTAATACTTGAAGAGCAGAGCAATACTTGACTGAAAATATTTAAGTGAAAATATTTTAACTTATTAACTTTTGTTTATTTTTTTTCATAAAAAGGAATGTTGGGCTTCCCTGGTGGCGCAGTGGTTGAGAATCCACCTGCCAATGCAGGGGACACGGGTTCGAGCCCTGGTCCGGGAAGATCCCACATGCTGAGGAGCAACTAAGCCCATGCGCCACAACTACTGAGCCTGCGCTCTAGAGCCCGCGAGCCACAACTACAGAAGCCTGTGCGCCTAGAGCCCGTGCTCCGCAACTAGAGAAGCCACCGCAATGAGAAGCCTGCGCAACGCAAGGAAGTAGCCCCCGCTCACTGCAACTAGAGAAAGCCCGCGTGCAGCAACAAAGACCCAATGCAGCCAAAAAAACAAGGGATGTTACATTGCATGTCAACTGTACCACAATAAAACTTTTTTTTCAAAGAGCTGAAAAAACGTAATGTTAAATATAGGAAATTCATGCTATTTTCTGAAACTGCCTGGGGGTAAAAGTATTTAAAGTACTCATAAAGAAACTTGGAACTATGTTCTTATTTTGGGAGACTAAACCAGATATCTGATAGAAGATAATATTACTTAAAAGCCTTGTGTTCAGCTCCATCAAAAGAAAAAAAAAAAAAAAAGAAATCACACCCATACCCAGAGAGGAATTTGTTATTTATTTGCTTTTTAAGTTGGAGCTGGACTTTAGCAAAACATTTCATGTTAGGAGATGGGACAACAGCTTAAACTGGTTTGGATCTATAAATTAAACTTTCGTTTTTCAAAATGTAAGGAGGGAATTCCCTGGCGTTCCAGTGGTTAGGACTCCACACTTTCACTGCCAGGGGCCCGGGTTGGATCCCTGGTTGGGGAACTAAGATCCTGCAATCCGTGTGGCCAAAAAATAAAAAAAATGAAAAAACAAACAAACAAAACATGTTTAAGGAACCCTGGAGTAGAATTGGAATTTTAAAAATTATTCTATTATTCTTATTGTTTTTATACTGTTCTTCCCCTTGGTGATTTTTTTCTTTTCTTTTTTTTTTTTTTGTTTTTTTTGCCCCTTGGTGATTTTTTAAATGCATTTAATCTTATATAATGGTTTCATTTTAAACACAATATAACAAACATCATTAAAGAAATTTTTTTAAAAAAAGGAAAATCTTCCCTACTACCCTAATACATCAATATGCCAACATTTTATGCTCTTACAATTATAGGTCACATACAGTTTTGAACTGTATTTTTCACGTGATCTCTTATTGAGAATATTTTGGACATTGTTTGTAGACTAGATAATACTTTTTAAACATTTTATTTTGAAAAATTATCAAACTTACAGAATAGCTGCAATAGTAACTTCCACAAACCCTTCTAAACTAAACAATCGTTAACATGTTGCCTTGTCTCTCAATCTTTCATTATTTCTGAGCCATTTGAGAGCAAGTCGCAGACATAATGAGCTCTAAATACTTCAACATGTTCCTCCTAAGTATGAAAATATTTTCTTACAGAGCCATAACACAATTAAATCAGGAAATGTAATATTCAACACTTTTATCTAAAATATAATCATCGAATCAATATTCAAATTTTGCCAATTGTTCGAATAATTAGTGTTATAAATTTTTTTTTCCCAATCTAGGATCATGCATTGCATTAGTTGTCATGTCTCTTCAGTTTAATCTGAAACAGTTCCTCAGCTTGTCTTTTGAGACACTGACACTCAAAAGTAAAGGACAGTTGTTTTGAAGAATATCCCTTAATTTGGTTTATCTGATTGTTTCCTACGACAGTTTAAAACTCGATGCTGTTAGGATTATTGTGGACTTGTTATGTTGATACAACACTTTTAAACTTGTACATTTTTGGCAGAAATTCTATGTAATATTGTGTCCTTCCTAGAGCATCACATCAACATTGGTAGCATTAGCGGCCTCAGAATATTTCACTAAGTAGATATATTACAATACCTAATTCTCCATGGCTACATATTCAGGTTATTTCCAGTTTTCTCCTATTATGAATAATGCTCTAATGCATACATTCATGAGAAATTTATTTTCATATTTTAGATAATTACTTCAGGGTAAATTTTCAGCAATGGAATTAAATGGTAGAATACAACACAACTTTCACTTTTTATACATATTGGAATTCATATTGCTCTCCAAAAATGTTGTATCAACCTAACAGGTTACAACAAGCATCAGCATTTGGCCTTAAAGGAATTAAAATTTATTTTTATTATATTATACGAATATATTGTTGGGAACTTCTCTGGTGGTCCAGTGGTTAAGACTCTGCACTTCCACTGCAGGGGGCACGCGTTTGATCCCTGGTCAGGGAACTAGGATCCTGTGTGCTGCACGGCATGGCCAAAAAAAAAAAAGAGATTCTAATATTGTAAAGAAAGAAAAATCCCATAAAACTAAAATATATATATATATATATATATATATATATATATGATGACTTTTGTCACTAGTTTCTGTATTTATTTATTCATAGCCTTGACCTTTGTTTCCCTACTTTTATTTTGTAAATTTTTAAATCTACAAAATGCTGAAACAGTGCACTAAACACCTGTAAACCTTCATCTAGATTCTCTAGTTGTTAATCTTTGAATCAGTAAGGATTGATAAGAATATACATGATAATTGAAAAGTGTATAGCAGTCAATGGGACCTGTCCCTCAAAATTGTGAATAGATAATAGAACATAAAGTCTTTAGGTGCAAAATAGACGGGTAGCCAACAAGGGTACTATTCAACTTACACCATCAAAAAATCAACGATGGATGATAAGGAAGCTGAAGGCAGTTGTGCCAATAAAACATCACAATCTTTTGCCCAATTCCTGGATCTGAGCCAGTTTTCAGACTCAAAATCCATAAGCTGAAGGAGTTGGGTGCCCAGGAGAAAGGAACTATGGCCAGTAATGGGGAAATAATTTTCCCAATTCTTTTCCAAATTAATCTCTGGTCATTTCTTTGGGTAACTGTATACTTTGGAAAAGGGCTACAACGTTGGAGACCTTGGCAGGACATATGTGCACCAGAGGGTGGAAGAGAAGTCTTACTAAGATTCAGGAGCCTGCCACAAAAATACAATTTCGGGGGGTCCAATAGTCAAGAGCATGTCAGGATATCCTATCCAAACTAAAGGACCAACTATTGCCTCTCACATACCCCACAGTGAAAAAGGAGGCCCAACATCAAATATGCCTCTTTAGGTTATAAAGGCAGCATATTCTACATCTGGGATCAAGTGATAAGAAAGGCTGCTAGCTTTGAGTAGGGCCCAGAGGAGAAAGGGCTTTGAAGTAGTATCAGACTGTGGTGCAATCTGACCCTTGGGCTGTACTACCTGGAAGATCTATGATGTTAGAGGTATCAATGGTGGTAAAAAATGCTATGTGGAATTTTTGTCAAACCCCAATGGGATAATCACAATGCAGGTCTCTGGGGTTCTAGAGCAAGGCCATGACATTTGTAGCAGAGAATTTTACTCTTGAAAAATAATTTCTGGCATGCTATTATACCCCAGTAGAAGAAAAGTATGCGACCATTGGACACCGAGTAACCATATGGTGGTAACTACACCGATGAGGTGGGTTCTCTCAGACCTATTTCACCAAATCACAAGGTTAGGCAGCCTAGCAATGATTTGTTATGAGATGAAAGTGGTACATCTGGGATTCAGCATAAGCAGGACCAGTGGGCACAAGCAGGTGGCATCAGCACCTCTCCTTCAATTTGCACTATGGCTATATGGGAAATTTCCCAGGAACAGCTGATGGAAGAGAAAAGTTCAAGCTTGAATCATGGCTGGGTTACCTCAATACGTGGATGCAAGCTAAAAAGAGAAGAGTCACTACAGCCCCATACAGGTGTGGCCTTAAAAAAAAGCTGGTGAGTGGACTTCCCTGGTGGCACAGTGCTTAGGAATCTGCCTGCCAATGCAGGGTACACGGGTTCGATCCCTGGTCTGCGAAGATCCCACATGCCGCTGGGCAACTAAGCCCGTGTGCCACAACTACTGAACCTGCGCTCTAGAGCCTTTGAGCCACAACTATTGAGCCCCCGTGCTGCAAGTACTGAAGCCCACGCACTTAGAGCCCATGCTCCGCAACAAGAGAAGCCACCACAATGAGAAGCCCGTGCACCACAATGAAAAGTAGCCCCTGCTCGCTGCAACTAGAGAAAGCCCACGTGCAGCAACAAAGGCACAGCGCAGCCAAAAAAAAAACCAAAAATAGCTGGTGAGTGAGCTTCCTCCCAAAGGGTACACTGTGCCCTGGGTCCTCCACTTTATGTGGAAAGATAAGTGGCCCAGGGTGAGAACATGTATAAACTCTTGCCACTGGTGAATGGCTTGGCCATCTGGACAGAGACCTGAAGGAAGATTACAAAATTAGAGTCAAGTAGGTCTGGAGTAGAGTGGGTAAACAGATGAGAGTGAACACAAAATATTAGGATCTTTGTATCCCATGTTAATGTCCACCAGACAGCACTGATCTTGGAAGAAATATAAACAACCAAGAAAACAAAGTGACTTGGCCACTTGATGGTACCCAGCCTCTGTTATCAGCCACATCAGTGCTTGACCAGTGGGTGCATGAATAGAATATCCATGGTGACTGCACATGGGCCCCAAAAGATGAATTTCACTTACCAAGGCTGATCGAGCTACTGTCATTGGCAACTTAGGACACAAAGAGAGGAATCATCACTCTGTCAGAAATAATTGACCTTCATATCCAGCCTGCTGGGAGGATATGCTTGGTGCCCAGATCCACTTGGGTACCTCTTGATACTTCTTACCCAATTTTGATGGCAATGGACAAGTATATAAACTATTAAGTACCAAAGAAGGGCATGGTACCCTGCAAATCAGACCTGTAGGTTAAGGACCTGGACCAAACCATGGGGCAAGCTACCAAGACCAGCAAAGGTGTTCGCTGAGGGTGATAAGAATCTTGAGTGTATAGTAGATGGGGGACAAGATGAACTCAGCCACAGCCCTGTAATTCTTTATTTATTTATTTATTTTGGTTGCACCAGGTCTTAGTTGCGGCACGTGGGGTCTTCATTGCTGCGTGCGGGATCTTCATTGCAGCATGTGGGCTCTTAGTTGAGGCATGAAGGCTCTAGCTTCCTGACCAGAGATCAAACCTGAGCCCCCTGCATTGGGAGTGTGGAGTCTTAACCGCTGGACCACCAGGGAAGTCCCAGGGCTATAATTCTTTCACTCATCTTCCACTTCTAAATTTCCCCTAGAAAACAGGTGTACTGGATCTGGGAGGAGGTGTTCTGGAATGTATGTGAAGAAGTGGATCTGGGATTCCCTGGTGGCACAGTAGTTAAGAATCTTCCTGCCAATGCAGGGGACATGGGTTCGAGCCCTTGTCCGGGAAGATCCCACATGCTGAGGAGCAACAAAGCCTGTAAGCCACAACTACTGAGCCTGTGCTCTAGAGCCCACGAGCCACAACTACTGAAGCCCACACACCTAGAGCCCATGCTCTGCAACAAGAGAAGCCACCGCAATGAGAAGCCCGTGCACCGAAACGAAGTGTAGCCCCCAGTCGCTGCAACTAGAGAAAGCCCGCGCGCAGCAGCAAAGACCCAACTCAGACAAAAATAAATAAATAAATTTATTCAAAAAAAAAAAAAGTGGATCTAAGCAGCACAAGGGGTAAACTGCTGTCAACACAATGGTGAGCCACCAATGTTCTTTCTTTCTTCCTTCCTTTCTTCCTTCCTTTCTTTCTTTCTTTCTTTCTTTCTTTCTTTTTCTTTCTTTCTTTCTTTCTTCTCTTTCTTTCTTTCTTTCTTTCTTTCTTTCTTTCTTTCTTTCTTTCTTTTCTTTCTTATTTTTTGGCTATGTTGGGTCTTCGTTGCTGCACTCAGGCTTTCTCTAGTTGCGGCGAGCGGGGGCTACTCTTCGTTGCAGTGCGCAGGCTTCTCATTGCAGTGGCTTCTCTTGTTGTGGAGCACGGGCTCTAGGCGTGCAGGTTTCAGTAGTTGTGGCTCACAGGCCCTAGAGCTCAGGCTCAGTAGTTGTGGCGCACGGGCTTAGTTGCTCTGCAGCATGTGGGATCTTCCTGGACCAGGATTCGAACCCATGTCCCCTGCATTGACAGGTGCATTCTTAACCACTGCACCACCAGGGAAGCCCCCAAGGTTCATCTTTAATGAATAGCTTGTTGCTGCAAGCTCTGTGTCAGAGTCTGCTTCCCAGGAAACCCAACCAGTAACAATAAATACACATAGATGACAGTTTAAAATTTTGAATAATTATATTTTGATACATAGGTATAGAAGAACACCTATATTTAGTATATTTTTTAAAAATTTAAAAGAATATGTACTAGCATTTGAACTGACCTGGAGAAGTTTATGATTTAATTTATAATTTATGAACAAATTAGAAAATATAAAATGGTATAACTTGTCATAAAACTGAGTATATATATTAAGCTGAATATGTAAATCAAAGAATGAAAAATATTAAGTTGCAATATGACACATCTGGCAACTTAATCTGTGATTTACATATTTTTAAAAAATTGCTATGTAAATAATTCATATGTCATGACCTAAAGGATTATTATCGCCATTTAGGATAATACACTTTGAGAATGTGGCTGAATGTTGTTATACTTAGATGGATAGCTTACTCATTTCTATATTTAGAAATGCTAAAATCCTGAAATGTTATTTCTAATGTCCCTGATATTTTTGCTTGGATTGAGAACAGGTAAACATTCAGCATTCAAACAAACTGACCTTATAGTCTCCAATCTCCAATACCAAATTCTAGCCCCTGGTTGTGAGGGCAAGACCTTCCCACTGAGTGACGTTACATGATTGTATTAGTCAGGGTTCTCCAGAGAAAAAGAATCAATGGGAAACATAAATAAGATATATATATGGCTTATAGGAATTGGCTCACACAATTATGGAGGCCAAGAAGACCCACAATCTGTGGTCTGCAAGATGAAAAACTAGGAAAGCCACTGGTGTAATTCAGTCTGAGTCTGAAGGCCTGAGAACCAGAGGAGCAAATGTTGGGTGTTCCAGTCTGTGTCCAAAGGCCCAAGAATTGAGAAGCTGATGGTGTAAGTTCAGGTCTTGGTCCAAAGGCTGGAGAATCAGGAGCACCAATGTCCAAGAGCAGGAGAAGATGGATGTCCCAAACCGAGGAGAGAGCAAATTTACCCTTCCTCCATCTTTTTCTTCTATTCAGTCCCTCAACAATGATGCCAACCCACATTGATGAGGGCTATCATACTTCGTGTACCATTCAAACATTAATCTCTTCCAGAAACACCCTCACAGAAATTCCAAGAAATAATGTTTTACCAGCTATCTGGGAATCCCTAAGCCTAGTCAAGTTGACGCATAATTTTTTATAAAATTGAAGTTTAGTTGTTTTACAATGTTGTGCCAATCTCTGCTATGCAGCAAATGACTCAGTTATAGGGACGTCCCTGGCGGTCCAGTGGTTAGGACTCCCGCTTCCGCTGTAGGGAGCACAGTTTTGATCCCTGGTTGGGGAACGAAGATTCCTCGCAAGCTGTGTGGCACAGCCAAAAAAAAAAAAAAAAAAAACTAGTTGCGGCGAGCGGGGGCTACTCTTCGTTGCAGTGCGCAGGCTTCTCATTGCAGTGGCTTCTCTTGTTGTGGAGCACGGGCTCTAGGCGTGCAGGTTTCAGTAGTTGTGGCTCACAGGCCCTAGAGCTCAGGCTCAGTAGTTGTGGCGCACGGGCTTAGTTGCTCTGCAGCATGTGGGATCTTCCTGGACCAGGATTCGAACCCATGTCCCCTGCATTGACAGGTGCATTCTTAACCACTGCACCACCAGGGAAGCCCCCAAGGTTCATCTTTAATGAATAGCTTGTTGCTGCAAGCTCTGTGTCAGAGTCTGCTTCCCAGGAAACCCAACCAGTAACAATAAATACACATAGATGACAGTTTAAAATTTTGAATAATTATATTTTGATACATAGGTATAGAAGAACACCTATATTTAGTATATTTTTTAAAAATTTAAAAGAATATGTACTAGCATTTGAACTGACCTGGAGAAGTTTATGATTTAATTTATAATTTATGAACAAATTAGAAAATATAAAATGGTATAACTTGTCATAAAACTGAGTATATATATTAAGCTGAATATGTAAATCAAAGAATGAAAAATATTAAGTTGCAATATGACACATCTGGCAACTTAATCTGTGATTTACATATTTTTAAAAAATTGCTATGTAAATAATTCATATGTCATGACCTAAAGGATTATTATCGCCATTTAGGATAATACACTTTGAGAATGTGGCTGAATGTTGTTATACTTAGATGGATAGCTTACTCATTTCTATATTTAGAAATGCTAAAATCCTGAAATGTTATTTCTAATGTCCCTGATATTTTTGCTTGGATTGAGAACAGGTAAACATTCAGCATTCAAACAAACTGACCTTATAGTCTCCAATCTCCAATACCAAATTCTAGCCCCTGGTTGTGAGGGCAAGACCTTCCCACTGAGTGACGTTACATGATTGTATTAGTCAGGGTTCTCCAGAGAAAAAGAATCAATGGGAAACATAAATAAGATATATATATGGCTTATAGGAATTGGCTCACACAATTATGGAGGCCAAGAAGACCCACAATCTGTGGTCTGCAAGATGAAAAACTAGGAAAGCCACTGGTGTAATTCAGTCTGAGTCTGAAGGCCTGAGAACCAGAGGAGCAAATGTTGGGTGTTCCAGTCTGTGTCCAAAGGCCCAAGAATTGAGAAGCTGATGGTGTAAGTTCAGGTCTTGGTCCAAAGGCTGGAGAATCAGGAGCACCAATGTCCAAGAGCAGGAGAAGATGGATGTCCCAAACCGAGGAGAGAGCAAATTTACCCTTCCTCCATCTTTTTCTTCTATTCAGTCCCTCAACAATGATGCCAACCCACATTGATGAGGGCTATCATACTTCGTGTACCATTCAAACATTAATCTCTTCCAGAAACACCCTCACAGAAATTCCAAGAAATAATGTTTTACCAGCTATCTGGGAATCCCTAAGCCTAGTCAAGTTGACGCATAATTTTTTATAAAATTGAAGTTTAGTTGTTTTACAATGTTGTGCCAATCTCTGCTATGCAGCAAATGACTCAGTTATAGGGACGTCCCTGGCGGTCCAGTGGTTAGGACTCCCGCTTCCGCTGTAGGGAGCACAGTTTTGATCCCTGGTTGGGGAACGAAGATTCCTCGCAAGCTGTGTGGCACAGCCAAAAAAAAAAAAAAAAAAAGTTACACACATGTATACATTCTTTTTTTGTTTTTTTAAAATATTCTTTCCCATTATGGTTTATCCCATGAGATTGGATATAGTTCCCTGTGCTATACAGTAGGACTTTGTTGTTTATCCAGCCTAAACATAATGGTTTGCATCTACTAATCCCAAACTCCCAGTCCATCCCTGTTCCTCCCCCCACTCCCTTGGCAACCACAAGTCTGTTCTCTACATCTGTGAGTCTGTTTCTCTTTTTTTTTTTCCCTGAATTAATTAATTAATTAATTTTTGGCTGCAATGAGTCTTCATTGCTGCATGAGGGCTTTTTTCTAGTTGTGGCGAGCATGGGCTACTCTTCATTGCTTTGCTCAGGCTTCTCATTGTGGTGGCTTCTCCTGTTGTAGGGCACAGGCTCTAGGCACGGGGGCTTCAGTAGTTGTAGTTCGTGGGCTGTAGAGCGCAGGCTCAGTAGTTGTGGCGCACGGGCTTAGTTGCTCCCTCTGTTTCTGTTTTGTAGATAGGTTCATTTGTGCAATATTTTAGATTCCACATGTAAGTGAAATCATACGGTATTTGTCTTTCTCTTTCTGACATATTTCACTTAGTATGATAACCTCTAGTTGCATCCATGTTGCTGCAAATAGCATTATTTTGTTCTTTTTTATGGCTGAGTAGTATTCCATTGTATATATGTACCACATCTTCTTTATCCATTCATCCTGATGGACATTTAGGTTGTTTCCATGTTTTGACTATTGTGATAGTGCTGTTATGAACATAGGGGTGCATGTATCTTTTTGAATTATAGCTTTGTCCAGGTATATGCCCCATAGTGGGATTGCTGGATCATACGGTAATTCTATTTTTAGTTTTCTGAGGAACCTCCATACCGTTTTCCATAGTGGCTACAACAACTTAAATTCCCACCAACAGTGTAGGTGGGTTCCCTTTTCCTCCATACCCTCTCCATCATTTGTTATTTGTAGACTTTTTAATGATGGCCATTCTGACCAGTGTGAGGTGGTATCTCATTGTAGTTTTGATTTGCATTTCTCTAATAATTAGTGATGTTGAGCATCTTTTCATGTACCTACTGGTCATCTGTATGTTTCCTTTGGGGAAATGTCTATTAAGGTCTTCTTCTCAGGGACTTCCCTGGCAGTCCATTGGTTAACACTCTGCACTCCCAATGCAGGGGGCCCAGGTTCAATCTCTGGTCGGGGAACTAAGATCCCACATACTGCAACTAAGCCTGTGCACCAGGCTTAGAGCCCAGATGCCACAACTAGAGAGAGCCCATGCACTGCAACTACAGAAGCCTGTGTGCCACAACAAAGAGCCAGCACAGCAAAAAAAGAAAAAGACTATAAAAAAAAAAGTTCTTCTGCCCATTTTTCAATTGGGTTGGTTGTTTTTTTGCTGTGGAGTCGTATGAGCTATTTGTATATTTTGGAGATTAAGCCCTTGTCAATCTCATCATTTGCAAATATTTTCTCCCATTCCGTAGGTCGTCTATTAAATATTTTTTATGGTTTCCTTTGCTGTGCAAAAGCTTGTAAGTCTGATTAGGTCCCATTTGTTTATTTTTGTATTTATTTCTATTGCCTTGACCTAAGAAAACATCTGTATGATTTATAAGTTGACACATAAAATTAATCATCACAGTGACACTAGAATAGCGATCTAAGAGTAATATCTAGGACTCACCAGCTTAAGGTAGACTTAGAGTTTTACTCAAACAGTCTCTTCCAAAGTTAGCCAGATGTTTTAGTTTTGTTTTTTTTAATTAATTAATTAATTTTTGGCTGCGTTGGGTCTTTGTTTCTACACGTGGGCTTTCTCTAGGTGTGGTGAGCAGGGGCTACTCTTTGTTGTGGTGCACGGGCTTCTTATTGTGCTGGCTTCTCTTGTTGGGACCATGGGCTCTAGGCGTGCAGGCTCAGTAGTTGTGGCTTGAGGGCTCCAGAGCACAGGCTCAGTAGTTGTGGCGCACAGGCTTAGATACTCTGCAGCATGTGGGAACATCCTGGACCAGGGCTTGAACCCATATCACCTGTGCTGGCAAGCGGATTCTTAACCACTGTGCCACCAGGGAAGTCCTGTTTTAGTTTTTTAAATGAATAATTGTTAAAACTGAAATCATATCAAGTATGTTTTCTGACCACAACGCTATGAGACTACATATCAACTACAGGAAAAAAATCTGTATAAAATACAAACACAGGGAGGCTAAACAATACACTACTTAATAACCAAGAGATCACTGAAGAAATCAAAGAGGAAATCAAAAAATATATAAACAAATGAAAATGAAAACACAAGGGCCCAAAACCTATGGGATGCAGCAAAAGCAGTTCTAAGTGGGAGGTTTACAGAAATACAATCCTACCTTAAGAAACAAGGAACATCTCAAATAAACAACCTAACCTTACACCTAAAGCAAATAGAGAAAGAAGAACAAAAATCCCCCAAAGTTAGTAGAAGAAAAGAAATCATAAAGATCAGGTCAGAAATAAATGAAAAAGAAATGAAGGAAATGATAGCAAAGATCAATAAAACTAAAAGCTGGTTCTTTGGGACAATAAACAAAATTGATCAACCATTAGCCAGACTCGACTCATCAAGAAAAAAAGGAAGAAGACTCAAATCAATAGAATTAGAAATGAAAAAGGAGAAGTAACAACTGACACTGCAGAAATACAAAGGATCACGAGAGATTACTGCAAGCAACTCTATGCCAATAAAATGGACAACCTGGAAGAAATGGACAAATGCTTAGAAATGCACAACCTGCCGAGACTGAACCAGGAAGAAAGAGAAAATATAAACAGACCAATCACAAGCACTGAAATTGAAACTGTGATTAAAAATCTTCCAACAAACAAAAGCCCAGGACCAGATGGCTTCACAGGTGAATTCTATCATTGAGAGAAGAGCTAACACCTATCCTTCTCAAACTCTTCCAAAATAAAGTAGAGGGAGGAACACTCCCAAACTCATTCTACGAGGCCACCATCACCCTGATACCAAAACCAGACAAAGATGTCACAAATAAAGAAAACTACAGGCCAATATCACTGATGAACATAGATGTAAAAATCCTCAACAAAATACTAGCAAACAGAATCCAACAGCACATTAAAAGGGTCATACACCATGATCAAGTGGGATTTATCCCAGGAATGCAAGGATTCTTCAATATACACAAATCAATCAACATGATACACCATATTAAAAAATTGAAGGAGAAACACCATATGATCAACTCAACAGATGCAGAGAAAGCTTTTGACAAAATTCAACACCGATTTATGATAAAAACCCTCCAGAAAGTAGGCATAGAGGGAACTTTCCTCAACAATAAAGGCCATATATGACAAACCCACAGCCAACATTGTCTGCAATGGTGAAAAACTGAAACTGTTTCCACTAAGATCAGAAACAAGAAAAGGTTGCCCATGCTCACCACTATTATTCAACATTGGTTTGGAAGTTTTAGGCACAGCAATCAGAAAAGAAAAAGAAATAAAAGGAATCCAAATCGGAAAAGAGGAAGTAAAGCTGTCACAGTTTGCAGATGACATGATATTATACATAGAGAATCCTAAAGATGCTACCACAAAAGTAACAGAGCTAATCAAAGAATTTGGTAAAGTTGCAGGATACAAAATTAATGCACAGAAATCTCTTGAATTCCTATACACTAATGACGAAAAATCTGAAAGAGAAATTAAGAAAACACTTGCATTTACCATTGCAACAAAAAGAATAAAATACCTAGGCATAAACCTACCTAAGGAGACAAAAGACCTGTATGCAGAAAACTATAAGACACTGATGAAAGAAATTAAAGATGATACAAACAGATGGAGAGATATACCATGTTCTTGGATTGGAAGAATCAACATTGTGAAAATGACTCTACTACCCAAAGGAATCTACAGATTCAATGCAATCCCTATCAAACTACCACTGGCATTTTTCACAGAACTAGAATGAAAAATTTCACAATTTGAATGGAAACACAAAAGACTCTGAATAGCCAAACCAATCTTGAGAGAGAAAAGCAGAGCTGGAGCAATCAGGTTCCCTAACTTCAGACTGTACTACAAAGCTAAAGTAATCAAGACAGTATGGTACTGGCACAAAAACAGAAACATAGATCAATGGAACAAGATAGAAAGCCCAGAGGTAAACCCACGCATCTATGGTCAACTAATCTATGACAAAGGGGGCAAGGATATATAATGGAGAAAAGACAGTCTCTTCAATAAGTGGTGCTGGGAAAACTGGACAGCTACAGGTAAAAGAATGAAATTAGAACCCTCCCTAACACCATACACAAAAATAAACTCAAAATGGATTAGAGACCTAAATAGAAGACTGGACACTATAAAACTCTTAGAGGAAAACATAGGCAGAACACTCTTTGACATAAATCACAGCAAGATCTTTTTTGACCCACCTCTTAGAGTAATGGAAATAAAAACAAAAATAAACAAATGGGACCTAATGAAACTTCAAAGCTTTTGCACAGCAAAGGAAACCATAAACAAGAAGAAAAGACAACTCTCAGAATGGGAGAAAATATTGGCAAATGAATCAACGGATAAAGGATTAATCTCCAAAATATAGAAACAGCTCATGCAGCTCAATATTAAAAGACCAAACAACGCAATCCAAAAATGGGCAGAAGACCTAAATAGACATTTCTCCAAAGAAGACATACAGATGGCCAAGAAGCACATGAAAAGCTGCTCCACATCACTAATTATTAGAGAAACGCAAATTAAAACTACAATGCGGTATCACCTCACACCAGTCAGAATGGACATCATCAGAAAATCTACAAACAACAAATGCTGGAGAGGGTATGGAGAACATGGAACCCTCCTGCCCTGTTGGTGGGTATGTAAATTGATACAGCCACTATGGAGAACATTATGGAGGTTCCTTAAAAAACTAAAAATAGAATTACCATATGACCCACCAATCCCACTACTGGGCATATACCCAGAGAAAACCATAATTCAAAAAGACACATGCATGCACCCCAATGTTCATTGCGGCACTATTTACAATAGCCAGGTCATGGAAGCAACCTAAATGCCCATCAACAGACGAATGGATAAAGAAGATGTGGTACATATATACAATTGAATATTACTCAGCCATAAAAAGGAACAAAATTGGGTCATTTGTTGAGACGTGGATGGATCTAGAGTGTGTCATACAGAGTGAAGAAAGTCAGAAAGAGAAAAACAAATATTGTATACTAACACATATATGTGGACCCTAGAAAAATGGTACAGATGAACCGGATTGCAGGGCAGAAATTGAGACACAGATGTAGAGAACAAATGTATGTACACCAAGGGGGGAAAGCCGCGGTGGGGTGGTGATGGTGGTGTGCTGAATTGCGTGATTGGGATTGACATGTATACACTGATGTGTATAAAATTGATGACTAATAAGAACCTGCTGTGTAAAAAATAAATAAAATAAAAATTAAAAAAAAGATATTATAAAAAAATGAATAATTGTTGCGGATACTCTTGCAATGCCTTTTGTATCCCTCCTAGGTCACACTTCCCTCCAACCTCCCCCACAGTCCTAAAGCATCCTTCCTAAATACTGAACTTTTAAAAATATTTTTATAGGTGGCTTCCCCGGTGGTACAGTGGTTAAGAATCTGCCTGCCAATGCAGGGGACATGGGTTCGATCCCTGGTCCGGGAAGATCTCACATGCCATGAAGCAACTAAGCCCGTGTGCCACAACTACTGAGCCCATGCACCAGAACTACTGAAGCCCGCGTGCCTGGAGCCCGTGATCCGCAACAAGAGAAGCCACCATAATGAGAAGCCTGCACACCGCAATGTAGAGTAGACCCTGCTCGCTGCAACTAGAGAAAGCCTGCATGCAGCAACAAAGACCCGATGCAGCCCCCCCCCCAAATTTTTTTATATTGTTGGTCATATGTAATTTATAAGGGTTAGTAATATTTTCTGATTTAAAATGATTACTGTTTGCCAGCCTCACGAAAATTTTCAAGAAATTAGTGTTATGGTACTTTGTCAGAAACTGCCAAATGGAACTACTAGCTTGGATACTAGTAATTAATATGACATGTAATCCATCAAGAGATTGTGAATAGAACTGATGAAGGATGTGCTTTAAACTATGAAAACTATAGTTGTATAAGAAGAGGAAATCTATTTGTGTGACTCTTACTTAAATCAGTCTTAGTGATTTCTAGCCCAAAGAACAGAGTATGATCCCGATTGTGTATATGCACAGGCATGTTGTCATTCATGCACTGGTAACAAGGAAAAAGTATTGGTAGTCAGTTCCAGTTGATTCTACATGGGTACTCCCTGAAGAAATAGCATCCTGTGCTTACAACTTTTGAGGATCTTATTAGTGAAAATAAAGTTTAGAACAGCCTATGTAATGTTCATGGCATACCTCAAAATGTTTTGTTATCACCTAAAGAAAGTAATGTTACAGAAATGGGAGGAATGAAATAAGAGTGTTTTTAAACTAAAGAGGATATGTTATTTAGGGACACAGCATAAGCAAAAAAGGGGGAATTACTTGTGAATCTGGTTTAATTAGAATAACTTGAAAATGACAAGAATGAAACTAGTTCTCAGGAATAGGGAACATGAATGGCTTCAAAACTTTGTCTCTTATTTGCTCTCTGTATGTTTGTTTTATTCCCTCTCACTGTAAACTTGTGTGAAATAAAATTCATATTTTATGGCAAGACAAGAAAACTTTGAACATAAAAAATTTTCTCTGCACTTTGGCCTCCTCTTTCCCCTCTGCTGTGCGTTGTGTATCTGCATTGCATCTACCAAACCTCCATCATCCACAGAAATACCTGCTCATCCATAGAAAGCAAAATTCTCCTAGCATCAATAAGACAACTCCTTAAAAGGTAACATTTCTTCTTTTACCTTTTTTTTAACATTTTTATTGGAGTATAATTGCTTTACAATGGTGTGTTAGTCTCTGCTTTATAACAAAGTGAATCAGTTATACATATACATATGTTCCCATATCACTTCCCTCTTGCGTCTCCCTCCCTCCCACCCTCCCTATCCCACCCCTCTAGATGGTCACAAAACACCGAGCTCATCTCCCTGTGCTATGCAGCTACTTCCCACTAGCTATCTATTTTACATTTGGTAGTGTATATATGTCCATGCCACTCACTCCCATTGTCACAGATTACCCTTCCCCCTCCCCATATCGACAAGTCCATGCTCTAGTAGGTCTGTGTCTTTATTCCCGTCTTACCCCTAGGTTCTTCATGACCTTTTTTTTCCCCTTAGATTCCATACATATGTGTTAGCATACGGTATTTGTTTTTCTCTTTCTGACTTACTTCACTCTGTATGACAGACTCTAGGTCCATCCACCTCACTACAAATAATTCAATTTAATTTCTTTTTATGGCTGAGTAATATTCCATTGTATATATTTGACACATCTTCTTTATCCATTCATCTGTTCATGGACACTTAGGTTGCTTCCATGACTGGGCTATTGTAAACAGAGCTGCAATGAACATTTTGGTACATGACTCTTTTTGAATTATGGTTTTCTCAGGGTATATGCCCAGTAGTGGGATTGCTGCGTTGAATGGTAGTTCTATTTGTAGCTTTTTAAGGAACCTCCATACTGTTCTCCACAGTGGCTGTATCAATTCACATTCCCGCCAGCAGTGCAAGAGTGTTCCCTTTTCTCCACACCCTCTCCAGCATCTATTGTTTCTAGATTTTTTGATGATGGCCATTCTTACCAGTGTGAGATGATGTCTCATTGTAGTTTTGATTTGCATTTCTCTAATGATTAATGATGTTGAGCATTCTTTCATGTGTTTGTTGGCAATCTATATATCTTCTTTGGAGAAATGTCTAATCAGGTCTTCTGCCCAGTTTTGGATTGGGTTGTTTGTTTTTTGTTATTGAGCTGCATGAGCTGCTTGTAAATTTTGGAGATTAATCCTTTGTCAGTTGCTTCATTTCCAAATTTTTTCTCCCATTCTGAGGGTTGTCTTTTGGTCTTGTTTATGGTCTCCTTTGCTATGCAAAAGCTTTGAAGTTTCATTAGGTCCCACTTGTTTATTTTTGTTTTTATTTCCATTCCTCTAGGGGGTGGGTCAAAAAGTATCTTGCTGTGATTTATGTCATAGAGTGTTCTGCCTATGTTTTCCTGTAAGAGTTTGATACTGTCTGGCCTTACATTTAGATCTTTAATCCATTTTGAGTTTATTTTTGTGTATGGTGTTAGGAAGTGTTCTAATTTCATACTTTTACCTGTAGCTGTCCAGTTTTCCCAGCACCACTTATTGAAGAGACTGTCTTTTCTCCATTGTATATTCTTGCCTCCTTTATCAAAGATAAGGTGACCATATGTGTGTCGGTTTATCTCTGGGCTTTCTATCCTGTTCCGTTGATCTATATTTCTGGTTTTGTGCCATTACCATACTGTCTTGATTACTGTAGCTTTGTAGTATAGTCTGAAGTCAGTGAGCCTGATTCCTCCAGCTCCATTTTTCGTTCTTGAGATTGCTTTGGCTATTCGGGGTCTTTTGTGTTTCCATACAAATTGTGAAACTTTTTGATCTAGTTCTGTGAAAAATGCCAGTGGTAGTTTGATAGGGATTGCATTGAATCTGTAGATTCCTTTGGGTAGTAGAGTCATTTTCACAATGTTGATTCTTCCAACCCAAGAACATGGTATATCTCTCCATCTATTTGTATCATCTTTAATTTCCTTCATCACTGTCTTATAATTTTCTGCATACAGGTCTTTTGTCTCCTTAAGTAGGTTTATGCCTAGGTATTTTATTCTTTTTGTTGCAATGGTAAATGGGAGTGTTTTCTTAATTTCACTTTCAGATTTTTCAACACTAGTATATAAGAATGCCAGAGATTTCCGTGCATGAATTTTATATCCTGCTACTTTACCAAATTCATTAATTAGCTCTAGTAGTTTTCTGGTAGCATCTTTAGGATTCTCTATGTAGAGTATCATGTCATTTGCAAACAGTGACAGATTTGCTTCTTCGCTTCTGATTTAGATTCCTTTTATTGCCTTTTCTTCTCTGATGGCTGTGCCTAAAACATCCAAAACTATATTGAATAAGAGTGGTGAGAGTGGGCAACCTTGTCTTGTTCCTGATCTTAGTGGGAATGGTTTCAGTGTTTCACCATTGAGAATGATGTTGGCTGTGGGTTTGTCATATATGGCCTTTATTACGTTGAGGAAAGTTCCCTCTATGCCTACTTTCTGGAGGGTTTTTATCATAAATCCGTGTTGAATTTTATCAAAAGCTTTTTCTGCATCTATTGAGATGATCATATGGTTTTTCTCCTTCAATTTTTTAATATGGTGTATCATGTTGATTGATTTGCGTATACTGAAGAGTCCTTGCATTCCTGGAATAAACCCCACTTGATCATGGTGTATGACCATTTTAATGTGCTGTTGGATTCTGTTTGCTAGTATTTGTTGAGGATTTTTACATCTATGTTCATCAGTGATATTGGCCTGTAGTTTTCTTTATTTGTGACATCTTTGTCTGGTTTTGGTATCAGGGTGATGTGGCCTCGTAGAATGAGTTTGGGAGTGTTCCTCCCTCTGCTATATTTTGGAAGAGTTTGAGAAGGATAGGTGTTACCTCTTCTCTAAGTGTTTGATAGAATTTGCCTGTGAAGCCATCTGGTCCTGGGCTTTTGTTTGTTGGAAGATTTTTAATCACAGTTTCAATTTCAGTGCTTGTGATTGGTCTGTTCATATTTTCTATTTCTTCCTGGTTCAGTCTTGGCCGGTTGTGCATTTCTAAGCATTCGTCCCTTTCTTCCAGATTGTCCATCTTATTGGCATAGAGTTGCTTGTAGTAATCCCTCATGATCCTTTGTATTTCTGCAGTGTCAGTTGTTACTTCTCCTTTTTCATTTCTGATTCTATTGATTTGAGTCTTCTCCCTTTTTTTCTCGATGAGTCTGGCTAATGGTTTATCAATTTTGTTTATCTTCTCAAAGAACCAGCTTTTAGTTTTATTGATCTTTGCTATTGTTTCCTTCATTTCTTTTTCATTTATTTCTGATCTGATCTTTATGATTTCTTTCCTTCTGTTAACTTTGGGTTTTTTTTGTTCTTCTTTCTCTAATTACTTTAGGTGCAAGGTTAGGTTGTTTATTTGAGATGTTTCCTGTTTCTTAAGGTAAGATGGTATTGCTATAAACTTCCCTCTTAGAACTGCTTTTGCTGCATCCCATAGGTTTTGGGTCGTTGTGTGTCCATTGTCATTTGTTTCTGCGTACTTTTTGATTTCCTCTTCGATTTCTTCAGTGATCACTTCGTAATTAAGTAGTGTATTGTTTAGCCTCCATGTTTTTGTATTTTTTACAGATTTTTCCTGTAATTGATATCTTGTCTCATAGTGTTGTGGTTGGAAAAGATACTTGATATTATTTCAATTTTCTTAAATTTACCAAGGCTAGATTTGTGACCCAAGATATAATCTATCCTGGAGAATGTTCCATGAGAACTTGAGAAAAATGTGTATTCTGTTGTTTTTGGATGGAATGTCCTATAAATATCATTTAAGTCCATCTTGTTTAATGTATCATTTAAAGCTTGTGTTTCCTTATTTATTTTCATTTTGGATGATCTGCCCATTGGTGCAAGTGGGGTGTTAAAGTCTCCTAAAATGATTGTGTTGTAGTTTATCTTATGACAGGGCCGAAAGTAAGTTTATTACACGAGATGAATTGTGTAGAAGCATAGTAGTAGAGGGCTGTCGCTCGCTCAGGCAAAACAGTTGTCATCTGTCCTGCTGTGGTAGCTTTTAGTAAAGCATTATCTAGGTTTACATTTTAAGACTTATTTTTCTTAACACTTCAGAAATGCCAAAGCAGCAACCTATGCTTTTATTAATTATACAAGCAATAATTGGCTTTCTTGAAAACATGCCATGTTTCGTCCTTGAGTGCAAATGTAGCACAAAGTTCCCACTATTATTTTGATTATACTGAAGTAGCACAAGGACATTGCCTTGTGTTCCCACCATACTGATTATACTGAGGACATTCTCATGGATCAGTGCCCAAAGCACTCAATGCTTCTTCGCAGGCCCCTGGTTTGCTGTGGGGGGGCTCAAAGCATTCAGGACTGTTTACAGTTCTGGCTTATTCGCATGCCCCCGGTTTGCCGGGGGGGCTCAAAGCAATCAGGACTGTTTACAGTTCTGGCTTATTTGCCAGCCCCCAGTTTGCTGGGGGGGGGCTTATGGGTCACACCTCCTTTCCATGTCCTCAGTTATTCCACTACATGATTGTGTTACTGTTGATTTCCCCTTTTATGGCTGTTAGTATTTGCCTTATGTATTGAGGTACTCCTATGTTGCGTTCATAGATATTTACAATTGTTATATCTTCTTCTTGGATCGATCCCTTGATCATTATGTACTGTCCTTTTTTGTCTCTTGTAATTTTCTTTATTTTAAAGTCTATTTTGTCTGATATGAGAATTGGTACTCCAGCTTTCTTCTGATTTCCATTTGCATGGAATATCTTTTTCCATCCCCTCACTTTCAGTCTGTATGTGTCCCTAGGTCGGAAGTGGGTCTCTTGTAGACAGCATATATACGGGTCTTGTTTTTGTATCCATTCAGCCAATCAGTGTCTTTTGGTGGGAGCATTTAGTCCATTTACATTTAAGGTAATTATCGATATGTATGTTCCTATTCCCATTTTCTTAATTGTTTTGGGTTCGTTATTGTAGGTCTTTTCCTTCTCTTGTGTTTCTTGCCTGGAGAAGTTCCTTTAGCACTTGTTGTAAAGCTGGTTTGGTGGTGCTGAACTCTCTCAGCTTTTGCTTGTCTGTAAAGGTTTTAATTTCTCCATCAAATCTGAATGAGATCCTTGCTGGGTAGAGTAATCTTGGTTGCAGGTTTTTCTCCTTCATCACTTTAAATATGTCCTGCCAGTCCCTTCTGGCTTGCAGAGTTTCTGCTGAAAGATCAGCTGTTAACCTTATGGGGATTCCCTTGTGTGTTATTTGTTGTTTTTCCCTTGCTGCTTTTAATATGTTTTCTTTGTATTTAATTTTTGACAGTTTGATTAATATGTGTCTTGGAGTGTTTCTCCTTGGATTTATCCTGTATGGGACTCTCTGTGCTTCCTGGACTTGATTAACTATTTCCTTTCCCATATTAGGGAAGTTTTCAACTATAATCTCTTCAAATATTTTCTCAGTCCCTTCCTTTCTCTCGTCTTCTGGGACCCCTATAATTAGAATGTTGGTGCATTTAATGTTGTCCCAGAGGTCTCTGAGACTGTCCTCAGTTCTTTTCACTGTTTTTTCTTTATTCTGCTCTGCAGTAGTTATTTCCAGTATTTTATCTTCCAGGTCACGTATCCGTTCTTCTGCCTCAGTTATTCTGCTATTGATCCCATCTAGAGTATTTTTCATTTCATTTATTGTGTTGTTCATCATTGCTTGTTTCCTCTTTAGTTCTTCTAGGTCCTTGTTTAATGTTTCTTGCATTTTCTCTATTGGAAATAGAATAGAGAAAATGCAAGTGAAATTTCTTCTTGATCTTGTAAGGGGTCACGATGACCATCACTTTGTACTTGCAGATCCAGATTGTGTAAACTGTCAATCATACATCATCTAATGTACAGCTTTTTTGTCTCAAAAACCTTGTATAACTGTATTTTGGCTTCTAGTGGGTGGAACAGTTCTCAGAGCTTTCTGAGATGCTCTCCCCAGGTTACAACCCTCAGTTTGGCTTGAATGAAATTTTCCATTCTTTTTCTTAGATCAACTGATGAATTTTCTGTCAACACTTGCTTTCTGAAGATTCTAGGAAACACGACTTTCAAAAACTCTAACCCTCACTGACATATTACAGGCTTTGTCACCATAATGGTAATGACTCCCATGATCCTATGTTTATGTAATCCCAGGGAAGGATGAGTTCTAAGTTAGGTGCCCACACCTGGACAAATCAACAAAGTTCACCAATGGTGGGATGCTATGATTGGCCTAATTTGTGTTATAAATTCACTATTGGACCAGTCAACTCTGCCTGGGGGAAGGGGTAGCATTTGTAACTATGTAATGACTCGTCTGAGTCAGAGAATTGGAGGAGAGGGAAGAGCACGTTACAGAAAAGGGGAAGGAGTGATGCGCTACCAAGAAGGGAGTGTTTAGTATAGAAGAAAAACCAAGAAAAGAGCTTAATATCATACAAAGATGAATAATTATCCAGATTGGCCAACCTAGATGTTATAAAATGCATAATATCTAACAATAGGGTAAAAACTAAAGCATATTTTGATTTTGTTTTTTTTTTTTTGCGGTACGCGGGCCTCTCACTGTTGTGGCCTCTCCCGTTGCGGAGCACAGGCTCCGGACGCGCAGGCTCAGCAGCCATGGCTCACGGGCACAGCCACTCCGCGGCATGTGGGATCTTCCCGGACCGGGGCACGAACCGGTGTCCCCTGCATCGGCAGGCGGACTCTCAACCACTGCGCCACCAGGGAAGCCCAAAAAACTAAAGCATATTTTGAAAGAATGATGATTTGGAAATATTCAGAGGGACACATATCAATATATTAAGAATGGTTGTCTCTGAGTAATGTGAAGCGGGAAGGGATCATGGGGGAGACTTTCACTTTCTACACATCTACAGTGTTTGAAATTTTTTATATGCCTACATGTGTAGTGTACCAAAGTTTGTGAAGAAATAACAAAGATAGGAGACCCAAGATACCTTTAAAGTCTTTTAAGCAACAGAAATAGGGGAATGTTACATACTTGGAAACTAACAGAGGTATTGTGCATGATAAAAAAATAAACCAGGGGGCTTCCCTGGTGGCACAGTGGTTGACAGTCCGCCTGCCGATGCAGGGGACATGGGTTCGTGACCCGGTCCAGGAAGATCTCACATGCCGAGGAGAGGCTAGGCCCGTGAGCCATGGCCGCGGAGCCTGTGCTCCGCAACGGGAGAGGCCACAACAGTGACAGGCCCATGTACCGCAAAAAACAAAACAAAACAAACCAGGACTTCCTTGGTGGAACAGTGTTTAAGAATCCGCCTGCCTATGCAGGGGACACGGGTTTGATCTCTGGTCCGGGAAGATCCCACATGCTGCAGAGCAACTAAGCCTGTGCACCACAACTACTGAGCCTGTGATCTAGAGCCCACGAGCCACAACTACTGAGCCCGCGTGCCACAACTACTAAAGCCTGCACGCCTAGAGTCCATGCTCCGCAAGAAAGAGAAGCCACCACAACGAGAAGCCCACGCACCGTAACGAAGAGTAGCTCCCGCTCGCTGCAAACAGAGAAATTCTGCACGCAGCAATGAAGACACGACGCAGCCAAAAATTAATTAATTAATTAAAAAATAAAACCTGACTCTATAGAATGTAACAGAAACTGATTCTGTAGATTTGAAATGAAGAAAGTATAGCTGCTTACTCTCTGGGAGAAGAATGACTGCAAGAGAAATAAAATCCAAGCTGATGAAATTGATAAAATACTAATAGGAGGTCACAAACTGCTTTGGAGTCTATATAGGTAAGAAAGCAAAATAAATAATTTGAGGAATCTGGAGCAAGAGAAAGTTTCTTCGGCCTAATTCAAATATTTCTAAGACCTAAGTAGTTGAGATAGATCTGTAACCAATAATTTAAAACGTAGTAACAAAATGGGGTAGGGAGTTAATTCAGGTGGTTCAAGGAGTTAAGGTAAGGAATGATACAACGTGATGTGTAGCTTCCCCAGTTAGAATGGAATGAGGAAGAATAATGTGTTGCCTCGTTAGGTAGAACTTGACATTTTTTAAAAACAAATTTAAAAATTGGCCAGCTGCTAATCTACGTGGAGAAAGAATTTCCCTTTAGAGCATATCTTTTTTCTGAGAAGAGCCACTGGAATGGCTGCTCTTAGTTGTGTAAATGTAAGAACACAGGCACTCCTTACCCTTTATTTTGTGGCTTGACAAAGCCTGCCCTTCCTAATGCCTCTTCATATGAAAATTTTCATAGAAAACAAGGAGCCTCCTGGGTAGAAAGGAGCCAAGACCTTGACCTCTTCTCTTTTGATATTCCAATTTATTACAATCTATTTAATAGATTGAGCCAGTCCCAACTGATGCCCTGGTAGTGAAGGATACCAAAGGCACCAAGAATTAGCCATGAAGAAAGGGGACATCTGGGGATAGGGACCAAGCCCTATATGGCATAGCATGTGGATCACCAGGAAGCTTTCCCCCTCACCACCTCACCTCCTACTTGTCTTGGAGTGTGTGTTCCCAAATATAAGTTAAAATGTTATAACTTTGGGGCCTACACTGAGGGTACTTGGCCCCTATTTGGACCAGCAAGAGTATCATTGTTACGTTAGTAGACAAAATCATACCCCTGAACTACAGCTGTTAGTGAACTAGGCCAATTCTTTAATTCTTCTTCAGCAGCTAAGCAGTCTGGAATTAGAACAGGCCTCCTTGGGACGGAGGTGGGGTTAGGAGGGTAGGGGTGTGGGGGAGGGATAAATTAGTAGTTTGGGATTAACATATACACACTACTATATATAAAATAGATAAACAGCACTTCCCTGGTGGTCCAGTGGTTAAGACTCCGAGCTTCCACTGCATAGGGAACGGATTCAATCCCTGGCCAGGGAAGTTCCGCATGCTTCATGGTGCAGCCAAAAACAAGTGTGTAAAACATATAACCAACAAGGACCTACTGTATAGCACAGGGAACTGTACTCAATGTTTTGTAATAACTTATAAGGGAAAAGAATCTGAAAAAGAATATATATGAATATATATATGTAAAAATCTGAATCACTGTGATGTACACCTGAAACTAACATAACATTGTAAATCAACTATACTTCAATAAAAAATAAAGAAATAAATAGAACAATTCTGAAACAGCAACAACAACAAAAAAACCCAAAAAGCAAAGAACAGGCCTCCTTGGACTCAGTAAGTTTCTAGGCTTTTTTTTTTTTTTAACATCTTTATTGGGGTATAATTGCTTTACAATGGTGTGTTAGTTTCTGCTTTATAACAAAGTGAATCAGTTATAAGTCAGAGGGAAATGCCAAAACAAAGCCTATCCCCACAATACTGAGTAGAAATTACCAAAATCAATAAAGATGACTTAGGTATAATTATAGAGAAGCACAATGGGATTGTGATTTTAACCAAGAAACTTAAAACCAAGTGGTTTAATGCACTGTGGTGACCTAAATGGGAAGGAAATCCAAAAAAGAGGGGATATATGTTTATGTACAGCTGATTCATTTTGCTGTACAGTAGAAACTAACACAACATCATAAAGCAACTATACTCCAATAAAAATTAATTTTAAAAAATGGTTTCTGGTGCATAGTCAAGGCTCTGTAAGTGTTTGCTGTTATAATTATTATACTTCTGTGGTTTGGAAGAAAGGAAGAGAACTGAGTCATAGGCAGCTTGAAGACTTTGTGGATCTTAGACTTCTGATTCAGAAGTGAACTCAGTCTTGTTCAGAGATTGTGTTTTTTGTTTGTTTGTTTCTTTTTGTTTTTGTTGAAGTACAGTTGACTTAAAACACTACGTTAGTTCGAGGTGTACAACATAGTGGTTCAATATTTCTATACAACACAAAATGATCACCACCACAAGTCTAGTTACCATCTGTCACCATACAAAGTTATTTCAATATTACTGACTATATTCCCCATGCTGTATATATTATCCCCATGACTCATTTATTTTGTAATTAGAAGTTTGTACCTCTTACTCTCTCTCACCTATTTCACTCTTTCCCCCTCCCTCTC
>NW_006790551.1:2764471-2781813 GCF_000442215.2 Lipotes vexillifer
CTCTTTCCCCCACCCTCTCTCCTTTGGCAACCACCTGTTTTTTCTCTGTATCTATAACTCTGTTTCTGTTTTATGTTGGTTCATTTGTTTTAATTTTTAGATTCCACATATAAGTGAAATCATACAGTATCTGTCTTTTTCTGTTTCACTTATTTCACTTAGCATAATACTGTCTAGGTCTGTCCATGTTGCTGCAAATGGCAATATTTCATTTTTTAAAAATATTTATTTATTTATTTATTTGGCTGCGCTGGGTCTTAGTTGTGGCACGTGGGATCTTTGTTGCCGCATGAGGGATCTTTAGTTACAGCATGTGGGCTCTTAGTTGCAGCATGTGGGATCTAGTTCCTTGATCAGGGATCGAACCTGGGCCCCCTGTGTTGGGAATGCAGAGTCTTAGCCACTGGACCACCAGGGAAGTCCCAAGATTTCATTATTTTTATAACTGAGTAATATTCCATTCTAGTTATGTATATCATGTCTTTTCTATCCATTCATCTGTTGATGGATATTTAGGTTGCTTTCCTATCTTGGCTACTGTAAACAATATTGCTATGAATACAGGGGTGAACACATATTTTTGAATTAGTGTTTTTGTTTTCTTATGAAAAGTATCCAGAAATGGAGTTGTTGGAACTTATGGTAGCTCTATTTTTAATTTTTTGAAGAACCTCAAACAATTTTCCATAGTTTCTGTACCAATTTACATTCCTACCAACAGTGCAGGAATCCCTTTTCAGAGATTGTGTTCTTAACTGCTAATTTTTATGCCTCTCTCTAATTTTTCTTCCATTTGGTGCAAATCCTTCTGTATTTGAAAGACATTTTTCATATTAAAAAAAAGCATTATAGTCAGCCTTTCATATTCATGGGTTCTGCATGTGCAGATTCAACCAACCACTGATCGAAAATATTGGGGAAAAAATTCCAGAAAGTTCCAGAAGTCAAAACTCGAATTTGCTGCATGCCTGAAACTATTTACATCACATTTACATTGTATTAGATATAAGTAATCTAGAGATGATTTAAAGTATACAAGAGGATGTGCATAGATACAGAATATGCAAATTCTATGCCTTTTATATGAAGGACTTGAGCATCTCTGGATTTTGGTATCTGTGTGGGGTCCTGGAACCAACCCCCTGTGCATACTGAGGGATGACTGTACTTTAATTGTTTTACATTTTAATTTTTTAATGTAGAAAATTCCAAACATACACAAAAGTAGTAAGAATAATAACAAATCTCATTTACCCATAACCCAACTTTAACTGTTATCAATTTATGGCTTTCAAAGTTCTTGGTATGAACCTTTCCCTGGTTTCTACACAAATGAGAATATTGTTTTAGCACTTAGGAAAAGGAGGATCCGTGGGTCTGTATCTATCTATTTAGATTTTCTGAAAGTCTTAAATACTTGTGCTATTCTGATTTAACTGCTTTTTCTTGCAACTATAACAGCCTTATCAGGCTGTTACATCTGTCCCATTTTCTTTGTTTCTACTCTAATTGCCTTACTTTGGACCATCATCACTTTTCCCCCCTAAATTATTGCAATAACAGCCCAACTGATCTTCCTGTATTCAGACCTCTATATTCAGTCTACCCTCCACACTGTTGAAAGATTATTGTTATATCACAAGCCTAATTATGGAACTCTATTTAGAAGCCCAAGAATTGCTCTCAGTTGACTACAAAATAAAATTCAAATTTTCTTATTTCCACAAAAGGCTAAAAGTGGGTCTTTTTAGCCTTTCCTGAGAATACCTTTCACTACGTACTACAGTTCTTCCATTCTAAGATACCATTGATTATGATACATCATTGATGTAATAACAGCTTTTAAGTATGAGTCCAAGGGGCATGGTGGACCTTATACACCATGGATAAGATATACCATGATTTCACAATTATAAAAATGTGAAGACATTTAATGATTCCTTAATCATAGATACAGTATCAAGGTAACAGCAAAAAATGGATGGCATACACTTTTTTTTTAATGAATGTGTGGCATACACTTTTACTCAACATAGTTTTGAAAATCCCAGACATAGTAATCACAGAAGAAAAAGAAATAGGAGGAATCTAATTTGGAAAGGAAGTATAACTGTTATTGTTTGCAGATGACACGATACTATACACAGAAAATCCTAAAGACACCTCCAGAAAACTAGTAGAGCTCATCAATGAATTTGGTAAAATGGCAGGATACAAAATTAATATACAGAAATCTATTGCATTTCTATACACTAAAAATGAACTGTCAGAAAGACAAATTAAGGAAACAGTGCCATGTACCACTGCATCAAAAAGAATAAAATACCTAGGAATAAACCTACCTAAGTAGGCAAAAGACGTGTACTTGGAAGACTATAAGATACTGGTGAAAGAAACTGAAGACAACCCAGGAAAGATATATCATGTTCTTGGGTTGGAAGAACCAATATTGTTAAAATAACCATACTACCCAAGGCGATCTACAGATTCAATGCAATCCTTATCAAAATACCAATAGCATTTTTCACAGAACCAGAAAAAATAATTTTAAAATTTGTATGGAAATACAGAAGACTCCAGACAGCCAATACAATCTTGAGAAAGAAGAACAGAGCTGGAGGAATCATGCTCCCTGACTTCAGACTGTAGTACAAAGCTATAGTAAACAGTATGGTACAGGCACAAAAACAGAAATATAGGTCAGTGGAACTGGATAGAGAGCCCAGAAATAAACCCACGCCCTTATGGCCAATTAATCTATGACAAAGGAGACAAGAATATACAATGGAGAAAAGATAGTCTCTTTAATAAGTGGTGCTGGGAAAACTGGAAAGCTAATGGAAAAGAATGAAATTAGAATATTTCTCTAATACCATATACAAAAATAAACTTAAAATGGATTAAAGACCTAATTGTAAGACTGGATACTATAAAACTCCTAGAGGAAAACATAGGCAGAACACTCCTTGACATAAATTGCAGCAATATTTTTGTGGATCCATCTCCTAAAGCAAAGGAAATAAAAGAAAAATAAATGTAATCTAATTACACTTAAAAGTTTTTGCAGAGCAAAGGAAACCATCGGCAAAATGAAAAGACAACCTACTGAATGGGAGAAAATATTTGAAAATAATATGACTGATAAGTGATTAATATCCAACGCATATAAACAGCTCATACAACTCAACATCAAAAAAACAAACAACCTGATTATATAATGGGCAGAAGAACTGAATAGATATTTTTCCAAAGAGGACATGAAAGATGGCCAACAGGCACATGAAAACATACTCAACATCACTAATCATTAGGGAAATGCAAATCAAAACCACAATGAGATATCACCTCACACTGGTGAGAATGGCTATCGTCAAAAAACAAAACAAAACAAAACAACACCCCACAAATAACAAATGTTGCCAAGATGTGGAGAAAAGGGGACTCTTGTACACTGTTGGTGGGAATGTAAATTGGTGTATCCACTGTGGAAAACAGTATGGAGGTTTTTCAAAAAACTAAAAATAGAACTAACATATGACCCAGCAATTCCACTCCTGGGTATATTTCCGAAAATATAGAAACACTAATTTGAAAAGATATATGCACCCCAATATTCATAGCAGCATTATTTACAGTTGCTGAGAAATGGAAGCAACTTAAGTGTCTATTAACAGATGAGTGGATATAGAAGATATGGTATACATGTACAATGGAATACTACTCAGCCACAAAAAAGAATGAAATTTTGCCATTTGAAGCAACATGGATGGACTTGGAGGGCATCATGCTAAGTGAAATAAGTCAGAAAGACAGATACTGTATGATATTAGGTATATGTGGAATTTTAAAAATACAACAAACTAGTGAACATAACAAGAAAGAAGCAGATTCACAGATATAGAGGTATAAAATAAGCTACAAGGATATACTGTACAACACGAGGAATATAGGCAATATTTTATAATAACTATAAATGGAGTATAACCTTTAAAAATTGTAAATTACTATATTGTACACCTGTAACTTATATTGTACAGCAACTACACTTCAATTAAAATAATGGAAAGCATATTAAACTGGGTAATTCAAGGAGAGTTTAGTAAGGGAATTATTTACAAGACATGGGCAAAGTTTAGGAAGACACCGGAACATAGTGCAGTACCTGAAGGATAGCTTTGGGATGGGACCTCTAGGTCTGAAGGAGCAAGGGGAAGGAGCATTACCGGTATCTAGAGAGGGAAGTGAATGGAGCTGGACTCTAAACAAGATCTGTGCCTTCAGTAGAGGGAGCCATGGAAACTTGGCAAGGAAGGGGCCAGGAACAGGTATTCCTACTTTAGTCTTCCCCTACCCTCTTATTTTCAGGTTAGCTGAACCGAACTGGAAGCCAGAGGAAAAGCAAGTCTACCAATGCAAGTAAACTTCCCAAGGCACAGAAGCATGAGGACTCAAGGTGGAGCACAGTGAAGAGGGGACCCAAAGGAACAAATGCAAGTTATCTGACACACCTTCCATCCCATCTACCTTCCCTCTTAAATCACAGATTAAATCTCCACACATCTGTAGATCTGCACATTTTGCTGTTATCTAGTCTTCAAGCCCAGCTTAATTTCCACCTTTTCCATGAGGCCTTCTTTGCCTTCTTTAGTCAATTTGTTCTCCTATGTGTGCTCATAAAATTCCATTTAAAAGATTTAACTTTTATACTTCAAGAGGTGTCTATATATTTGTCCTCTCTGATATAAACACTTTGATGGTAAGGAATATTTTACAATCATTTTGTCTTACTTTTTCCCCCTGAAAACGCACAAAACCACCTGTCACACTGTCCTCTACCCAGAATCAAATATTTCAGAGCTGGAAAAAAGTCCTAGAAACAACTAATCCAACTATCTTATTTTACAGGTGAAGAAACTAGATCTCAAATCAATGTGGGTAACAGCCCAATAAATGCCAGTTGAAGTGAAGTTTCATCCAAAAAGGTCAATGGTGTCTTCAAGAGCACTTTGTAAACAAGTGGGAAAAAAATTACCTTTTTGTGGAAAATCTATGGTACCTTGTCACCTGGAAGACAGTTGATGATTTTGGTTTTCACTCCAGGCTCCCTGCCCTTGTAAGAAGATTAAATTAAGTTAATGCATATAGTCTTAGCAGAGAACCTGGCACATGGTAAACTTAAATAAAAGTGGGTATTTGTTCTGGGGACATTCTGGTGGGATAACTTTCAAGAATTTAAAAATAAGGGAAATAAGACTTTCCTCTGATACTTCAACTGTAAAATTAAACACAAATAAATGTGGAACATACATACTGTGTAATAATACATACCTGTTAAAATGATGACATACATTTGTAGTTACTGACATGGAAAAATGTCTACAGCATATTGTTGAGTAAAAAAGTAGGATATAAAAAGGCATGTATAATGTACTTTTTTCATTTTAATTGAGGGTGATCTGGAAGGATGTTTACCAAAGTGTTAACAGTGGTTTTAACTGGCTAGTGGTTCTCTGGTCAATTTTACATTCTTTATGCTATTCTGGAATATCTGTAATATTTAAATGTTTTATAATGAGCTTGTATTGTTTTTAAAATCAGAACATAAATGTTATTTTCATGTTAAAAGCAAAACCCAATAATAAGTAAAGTCACCTTAAATAGAGTGGTTCTAGACCAACCAAACTGGACTGTAAAGATAGAAAGCATTAACATATCTAAAGGAAGAATGTGTGAATGTGTCAGACAGCAGGGGTCTGGTCTGTTATCAAAATGCTGAATGAGAAGAGTCAGGAAAACAAATTTAGACAGTACCCATCCAAGCACTGTCCAAAAGAGGGAGAATCATGGCCAGTGGAGAGGATTTATTGACAAGACCATTCCTGTTGTTAGATGAGTACCTCAGGCACTCTCAACCTGATCACACTAAATTATAACGAAAGAGAGAAAAATAAATATACTGTTAGGAACAAGAAAGGAAATGTAACCAAAAATCTGGAAGAGATTTTTAAAAATTACATGAATATGTTATATACAACTTATTGCAAAAAAAAAAAAAAAAAAAAAAAAAAAAAAAAAAAAAGAATTTAGCCCAGAGGAGTCATGGCTAAATACAATAGTAATAACAGAAGAAATTGAGAAGATGTCAAACTGTTAACTCTCCCCAAAACAAAAGGCCCAAATGGTTTAACTGATAAATTATATCAGATTTCAGAGAACTGATACTACATATCATATTTAGATATTTTGGAACAAATATAAAAAATGGAAATTTCTCAGTTCATTTTATGAGGCTAACCTGATTCTGACATAAAATACAGACAAAGAACAAAAATTAAAAATTAAATCTACAGAAATAATCACTTAAAAATAGAGGAAAAAGTGGGGTGGGAAGTGCTGAAATGAGTGAGAGGGGTCAAAGGTACAAAGTTTCAGTTATAAAATAAAACATGGGGATGTAGTACATAGCTACAGTTGTACATGGTGACTACAGTTGAGGCAGGAGATAGATGGGCCCCAAGTTGAACAGTTTCTCCCCTGTGCATAGAAACTCCATAATAGCAGAAACTCCATAAAAGCAGTATGATGGAGGAGGCTGGGCCCTACCCAGATAAAAGACCACATATTCCTCATTCTCGAAATCAAGGAGCCCTTCCCAACTACACATGCGCAGAAAGGCTCCTTGGAGATCAAAAAGGGAGGGGGCACCACCCCACAGTAAGGGATGTCAACTACCCATAGGCCTCTTTGCTAGAATCCATCTTGGCTAAGAGATGTGCAGGCACAAAGGGGAGGACCCTGAAATATACCAGATACGGACTCAGAAACAGGCAAAGCAAGATGATTGGCCAAAGGAAACCCGGAAGACATGCCCCATAAAAGTGATTCAAACTACCAAGAGGACGCGACTTTCTCTCTGAGCCCATCTCTGTGACTATCCACACATACTGTACTATTTTTTCCTCCTAATAAACACTTCACTCGGTTCTCTACTTTCTGTCTCTATGTGGAAATTCATTTCTACACAGCTGACGGGCCAGGGTGTTGTCATTGGCCACTGGCCCCTGGTGGTCTGGTGGCTAGGATTCAGTGCTCTCACTGCCGCTGCCCGACCTCAGTCTCTGGCAGGGAACAGAAATCCTGCTTCAAGCCGCTGCAGGCTGAGGCCACCCGAGATCATAGTTAATAATACTGTATTGCACATTTGAAAGTTGCTAAGAGAGTAGATCTTAAAAGTTCTCATCATAAGAAAACACATTTTGTAACTATGTATGGTGAGGGATGTTAACTAGACTTATTGTGGTGATCATTTTGCAATATATACAAATATTGAATCATTATATTGTACACCTGAAACTAACACAATGTTAGTTGTCAGTTATATCTAAATTTTAAAAAAAAGAGAAAAAATATTTCAAATAAAATATTAGAAAAATATACCAACTGTGTCAATATGAATCATGGCAAAGTAAGATTTATTCCAGCAATGCAAAATAATGCATTTATTAAAAGCCTATCATATGTATGTATGCAAACAAAACTGATGACAATTAACAGTTAAAAAGGACTTCCCTGGTGATCCAGTGGTAAAGAATCCATCTTCCAATGCAGGGGACGCGGGTTAGATCCCTGGTGGGGGAACTAAGATCCCACATGCCATGGGGCAACTAAGCTGGCGTGCCATAATTACTGAGCTCGTGCGCCTCAACAAGAGAGCCTGCATGCTGCAAACTACAGAGCCTACGCACCCTAGAGCCCGAGCGCCACAACTAGAGAGAAACACAAGCAGACCACGCGCCGTAACGAAAAGATCCCGCATGCCTCAACAAAGATCCTGTGTGCCGCAACTAAGACCCGACCTAGCCAAAAAAATATATATATATAAATAAATAAACAGAGAAAGTTTGCAAGCTCATCTAGATAAATACTAAAAATTTGTTTAAAAAATACTGAATTAAAAAAAATAAAATTTCAGTACTCACCTTAGATTCAAACTAAAATTGCAGTCTACTTCCTTCTTATCATAGTAATTACTTATCTGAAACAAATAACCAATGCCATTCTTAACAATAAAATACTACAGGCATACATCTGAAGCCAGTCCTGGATATTTCCATTCTTTTTTAAATCTTTACCAAGTTAATAACTGGTATGACTTTCTATAAGGTTTGACATAAGCAAAGCTTCTGAACATAGCCCACAAACTCATACCTACCAGGCAGGGCAGCTTGCAAAACTGCATGAAACAGCCAGGGTAAAATAAAATGCTTTTTGCTACAAAAAAGAATAATGCTATCTTCTTTTTTTAAGAAATATAAAACCCAGGTTTTATTTTCCTCTGAATTTTACTACAAGAAACACAGCAATGCAAATATAGTGATAAATGTCAATTGACAACAGCATTAAAGTGGGGAAGCTCTACAGAGTGACAGCAACTATACGGGTACTTGCCAGCCGAGCAGGCGCCTGCATCTTCAGGCATGATGCTAAAGCAGGAGCAGAAAGACATACACACAAGGTGTGCTGGAGGTGGGACTCTATTAGTTTGAGTCTTAACTTGCATGTAACTGAGAACCCCATCTGTGGAACAAATCAGAGATGGGCCTCAGGGATGTGCCCATAGGTATCTCTTTACATTGTCCATTTACGAAATGGAATAAATCATTCCATAGGGAAGAAATTTCTCAAAGACTGAGTTGAAATCTTTTAAGATCATGTTCATATGGTGACCAGACCTGCGGTGTGTCTACTGATAATATTTATTTTGGTTTTCTTGAGTCTCTTTGTGATTTGGGACCTCTCACCTCTGCTTCTACCTTGCCCATCAGTACTATCTCTTGCCACTAGGATTTTCCCCAAACCTCAGAATTCTCTTACTTCATGGTCACGTCTCCTGAGTATCTGTTTCTCTTCAGCAAGCATGACATTTTCTATCCTGCGGAGTTCTTAAGGTTTAGTCTTCTCCTTATCTAAAATAAATTAATTACAGATAGGTTTGAAAGTTCAAAATTCTTTAAAGTTTCTTTTTCATTTTTACTTAAAATGGAGTATTCATACGTGTTAAAGGAATAATAATGGAAATCACTTATGCTTTATCATGTGTCAGGCAATGTTCTAAGGACTTTATACATGAAATTGCATCTAATCCTCACCACACCCTATGAGACAGGCACTATTATTATTCCCATTTTCAAATGAGGAAACTGAGGCACAGAGATGTTAAGTGCACTGTACAGGTTCACAATGCAGACAGATGCAGAGTCAGAATGTAAACCCAGACTGTGTGGCTCTGATGTGGGTCCTAGTCACTCTGACATGCTGCTGCAAGAAGGCAAGCCAAAATATTTAAGGGAAATATTCCTTCTTTTATACATGCCAATCATTCATTTGCTCCTTCATTTATCATACTATTTGGAGTGCATACTATGAAAAGAAAATGCTCTTCTGGGAATGGTACAGACATTAAAAACCAACCAAATAAATAACCAACAAGTACTACAGAAATTGAAGAATGTTTAAAATCGGTATGAAATAAAATAGTTTAATCCATTATACTAGTGATTTATAATCAGATTTGCAATTAACTTTCGAGTTCATGGTAAATTGTTCTTGAATCTGTTATGAATGCTTTTGGCATTTCTCAGCAAAATTAGCTCAAAACTTCATTTTCTTTTCTTTATTTATTTCTGTTTAATTTAGATTAAAAAATTGCTCTAAGCAAAGCTAAAATAGGCTATCATGATAGATTCGGTCTTTATTTTCTTTGTTTTTCAGTCCCATGAATTACTGACAGCTTTCTTAATTATTCTGAAATTCTGGATCTCAATGATTCATTATTTGTGTAATAATTTCTGCAAAATTGCTGAAAGCTGGCAAGTCTATAATTAATTACATATATTAGACTAAGCAGTTGGCTATGACATGAACTGGGTTTGTTTTTCTCATCTTTACAGTATTTTCTATCACTGTGTTAGCACTTGCTAATGTCTATAGGGATGGCTTGGTTTTCTTTTAGTGGTGGAAAGAGCATAAGAATTTATGCACATTACCTGAAGATCTCATTTTAATCTGGCAGATAGAACTGGGGAAGAAAAATACACCAAATAGTACTGAAGCATAGCAGGGAGTCCCAAGTTGAAATGAGGTAAGTTTCAGGTAAGGGCAGGAATGTCTGGCAAACTGGTAAGGTGGGCCCACCAGGAATCATTTAGATGAGGACAAAATTGCCTCTTGGGAGAAATCACCTTGAAGAAAGACCAAGTCAGAAACGATGGACTTGAGTTTGTAAGAGAGCCTTAGTAAGAGAATAGTTATCTTGGCAGCCTGGTGGCTGTCATTAAGCACATTCTCATTTACAAGTCCCCTGAGTGGGTGTCTGGGACCTAGGGAGAAAGAGGGCTCTAAGTAAAAATTGAAAGTGCTGTTTTACTGAAGACTGTAAGATACCGACACTGCTGGTTTGGATTCCCCCTGTGAGAAGTGACAGGGAGAAGCATTTTCCTTTAGTGCCTTTGGGTGGTGCTTGGTCAGAGACACTGCCAGGCAGAGCAGTGGCTGAGACCAGCAAGAATTGCCATGCCTGCTGGAGTAGAGCAGAAGCTGAGATGCCCAGTGGTACCAGAGCAATGTCTGCAGGGAACTTCGTGCCAGCAGTGGCCATCATGTTATCCAGAAGCCTCCCTGAACATCAGTGGAACCCAGCAGAAATTACCATGCCAGCAGAGAAGGACCAGATCCTGCTAGGGAAACTCGTTGCTGGTGGAAGAGCTCCAAGTTCCAGCGAGCGAATGTGATACCCGGTGGGCGGCTGCTGAATCAGGGTGTGTTTGTAAGCATATGTGAGACACCCACTGAAGATGCTTAAAACACTTCAAGAAAGTGAAGGGGACTGAAGTGCTGCACTATGCAGGGGATGACATCAGTTGTTCACTAGTTGGTTATTCCTCTTAACATGACCTTATTTGCATCTATAAGCTAGTGGGAGCTGGGCAAATGGGTATAAAAAATAATCTAGAGATCACAAATTATCATCAGAACTATTGGGGATTTTTTTTTTTTTTTGGCGGTACGCGGGCCTCTCACTGTTGTGGCCTCTCCCGTTGCGGAGCACAGGCTCCGGACGCGCAGGCTCAGCGGCCATGGTTCATGGGCCCCGCTGCTCCACAGCATGTGGGATCTTCCTGGACTGGGGCATGAACCCGTGTCCCCTGCATCGGCAGGCAGACTCTCAATCACTGTGCCAAGCCCTATTGGGGATATTTTAAAGGGGCCACTTGGGAACTTGTATTATAAAAATTTAGAGACAAATAAAAAGTGTAATCCCATTTTGTAGTCACAGGCTACCACATTGTGTAAGGTCTTATTTAAGACTAAATACCCCAGTCTATGGGAAATATACTAACTTGGACTCTGGTCATTGTCTCATAGAGATCGTGGAGCCAAACCATGTCTGCATGTGTCAGGGTGGGGTTTTATCCCCAGAGGGAAAGGATATATTTTCATATTCTGAGAGCAATATTTGCCTTATTTACCCTACCTTTAATTAATGGTAATACTGAACAAGCTAAGTTTTAGGATAGCTGTCTGCCCACAGCCCCTTCTAAGAGGTTCTTCTCTATAGTCCTCTTCCAGAGTTTATTTCTGCATAGAATTCTCTCCTTGTGTGAAAGTACCCTGATACCTTAGCCACAACTGACATGAACAAGGGCAGTTACCAGATCCAAGAAAAGTCAATAACCCATTTAGTCAATAATAACCTATGAATTGAGACTCTTTTTCAGAGTTTCCATGTGGGGAAACCGGTTTCCACATGGGTTCCTCAGGCCACCATGCTGGGCCCCAAGCTCCACAAGGACAGATGCTCCTTTGTTTGGGATCTTGCCCTACGTATTTCTTCATCTGGCTGTTGATTAGTATCCTTTAATATCCTTTTATAATAAATTAGTAACCTAGTGAGAAAAAATAAATTATGAGTCGATGTATCACGAAAACTCAATTGGAAATAATTGCAGTTAATTAGTCTGATAAACATCATCTTTCTTTGGGAGGTGTTCAAATGGTAGCAAAGGCAAAAACTGAAAGACCAAGATTGAGAAAAGGTAACTAGTAGAAGTCTTTAAGTAGGAGAAGTCAACAATAAGAAGCTAAAATAAATAAATGCCATTATGTTGAGAGAAAAAAGACGGTCAGTTAATTGGTGGCATCTAGAGCAGGACAATCAGACACAGAGAGTAACTGAGTCTCTGTTATGGTCGAGCAGACAATGGAGGCCATTGGAAGCTTACTGAGTCACTAGAACTGCTGGACATCAGGATGGACCTTGCCATATTCTTCCCAGGCCATATTCTGTCTTCTTGAGTTCTGATAGCTTGAGTATGTCTCCATTACTGTAACCTGCTAGACCGTAGCTACACTCCACACTGCTGCAATGAATTTTATTAGTTAAAAAAAATCAATATAGGGATTTAAATAGTTAGGTAAATGTATTTGTTTACAAGGTATACCAAATAATAAAATGAGAATGAACAACCAGAAATCAGAATATATGAAAAATAAACTAGTAAATATCCTCATTCCAAGGGTCTATAATTGTTACATGTACTAACCATAAAATTTGAACCTGAGCTTCCAGGTATCTATGGCAAAAAGAAATAAAGGAAGAACACAAAATATTTTGAGATATTTAACTTTTACCTCTTTTTTCCCCCTTCCCTGTCCTCTCATATAAGTAGGTGGCCAGGTCTGTGCTTTCTTCATCAAGATGAAGTGTGTGTAGTAAGGATGGAAATGGAAGTCACCTGGAAAACTTTCTGGCTTTTATTTCAAAAGGCTAAGTCTCTGTAGAAGAGAGAAAGTGCAGGTAGGGACAAAATGGCTTGGAGAAAGTTGAAGTAAAAGAACTTCTCTCTGTTAAGAAAAAAAGATTCTTGGGACCTCCCTGGTGGTCCAGTGGTTAAGACTCTATGCTCCCAATGCAGGGGGCCCTGGTTCCATCCCTGGTCAGGGAACTAGATCCCACATGACGCAAGTAGGAGCCTGCATGCCACAACTAAAATATCCCGCATGCCACAATGAAGATCCCACGTGCTGCAACTAAGACCTGGCACAGCCAAATAAATAAACAAGTATTTAAAAAATAGAAAAGAAAAGGAAAAAAAGATTCTTTAGGCTCAGTAAGGGCCAGAGGACTTGGGTTTTGGACATGGGAATCTGGTTCATACTTTCGGGTAGTATTGCTAGGGAGGGAGCAAGACAGACCCTAGAAAGGAACAACTGCAGGGCACATGAGTCCCCAAGCATGGAATTCTCAGCCTTGGTAAAAATATCCGTGCTGCAAACTTGGAGCAGAAGCAGCTAAGAGCTGCTGGACCTGAAGGGATGATGTGGACAGAGCATGGTCAAGGGCTGTGAAGAGATGACCAACCTGCTGGATGCCTTGGCACTGCATTAGACTCCAGAACTGTGAACAATCCTGGGTAAGCTGGGGTCAAGCTCTAAGAATGAACAAGGTTAAATTTCCACACACCAGTGGAAGGGGGTGGTGGGGCTCAGAATCAGGAAGCACCTTGCTGTAGAACATTTTTTGTACATCTGTATCTGTGAACTGAGATTCACAGCCACTAATACTTGTATTATCAGAAAAGAGTACCAACTTCTAAGTTTCAAATTAATCACAGTGGCTATGCTGACAGGCTTTTTCAAATCCCAAGCCAAAATGACATGCTAGGAAATCTTAAGTGATGGGGCTGTAAAATAAGGAAGACAAATGTCTGTCTTACAGTCAGACCCTCCTCCCACTGGAATGAATCTGGAAGGTCGTTTGGGATATTAGCAGTTCATGCCATTGTGTTCTTGATGCCACGGGTCCCTGTTGCAGTCCTATACCATTCTGGTGACTCAGCTACTCTCTGCAGCCGCTATTCCCGCTACTCCATTCTCTCCATTGTCTTTCCTAGCTTTTCCCATTCATGGTGTCTGACAACTCTTGGCTTTTATTGTCTCATGGCTTCTGATCATTGCCTTTTCTCTGGGTGTTTGGTTTTGTTCTTTTCATTTTTTGAATTCCACTCATGTAATAAACTGCTGACTTACTCTGTGTGTTAAACACTCAGCCTTTGCAAGAGAGAATACTGGTCCATTCATTCAGTCATGGCCACCTCTGTTGGCCACCTGGGTCATCTCTGCTGCACTTAGGGCTATGGGTTCCTGAAACTTTCTAAGCCTATCTCACAAGGAGTGTGGTGGGGACAGACATGTAAATAATAATAATAGGTAACATTTATAGAGTGCTACGGGCCAGGCATTATTCCAAGTGCTTTACAGTTAGTCAGGTCAAACCTCTGAATAAAATCCTAATTTTACAGATGAGAAAGCTGAGGTGGTTAGAGGTGAGCAGTATTTCCAAGGTCACACAGCCAATAAGCAGCAGAGCCAGGATTCTAGCTAGGTAGTCTGGCTTTTAGCCACCACATTTGCAGTGCAACTGAATTTGAAGAAACCTACATTGGAGTTGCTGTGCATAGCAGAGGGGGCTAGCTGACAATTAAATGTTCAGATTCTGTGCTCATAGTGGAGGGTTATTACTGGGAAGCAGCTGTCCAGCCAAAGACTGTATTTTCCAGTCTCTCTGAATCTAAGTAGGAGCATATGACTGGTTCTAGCCAACGTGAACAGAAGTGATGTGCTTTCACATTCAGGTCAAGGAAGTAAATATCTGGAGTGCCTTCTACATGTTCTATTCCCCTCCCGTGGAAACCTTGGAACCCATCTATTTAAGATGGTAGTGCTAGAAGATGGGAAGTGCCCAGTTCTCTGAGTAACCACTTGAAGAAAAATTGCCTAGGAGAGCTGCACAATCAGGACTACCGACTAGACTTTGTATGAAGGAGAAATAAACTTTAATGTGCTGAGATGTGAGGGTTGTTTGTTATAGCAGTTAGCCTATTCTGACAAATACATCATATAAATACTCACTTCTTGGATAAAACTTATAAATTTGTTGATAAATACATGGTTGAGATGTTCGAACCAAACAGATATTTTGGACACTGATATTAAGTGAGATGATGTAAACAATTTTGACAAAGGTTCTGGGAAGAAAATGTTGTAACTCTTTACTGATCTTTATGAAAAATTAAAACATAAAACAGTAACTGACTCCTCTTCTATTCTGAATGTGTGACCATGTGTGCAAATATTGCTGCATGCTGAGACATCTTCCCCTGGGTCTTCTAGCATTATCATGTGAATAATCAAGACAATACATTGGGAAATACTGTGAACTGCTTCCACATTTCCTGGATCTAGATTCTGACACGTCCAGGATAGCATATTTCCCAATGTCATCGGCTGAATTGTGCCCCCTCAAATTCATTTATTGAAATTCTAAGCCCCAGCCTCTCAGAATGTGACTGTTTGGAGATAGGGCCTTTAAAGAGGTAATTAAGGTAAAATGAGACCATGTGGATAGGCCCTAATCTAGTAAGACTGGTATTCTTATATTAGGACAGAGACAACACAGACCAAGGGATGACCACGTGTGGACACGGCAAGAAGGTGGACATGTACAAGCCAAGGAGAGTGGTCTCAGAAGGAAACAAATGTGTCGACAACTTGATCTCGGGCTTCTAGCCTTCAGAACTGTGAGAAAATAAGCTGTTGTTTAAGCCACCCAGTCCACGGTATTTTGTTATGGTGGCCCTAGCAAACTAATACATCCCAAAAGGCCCTACGACCTCAGAATCAGCATTCTGCTTCTTGAAATCTCCTAAGTCATCACAAGTGTAATCTTGTACAGCGTGGGCAGGATTCTTTACACATGAGCCAATCTTTAAATTTGTAAAACAAACAGTTTTTACTTTGCTAATTCCATAGGCAAGAGTTCTCTTCTTGCACCCTATGAAACCCCTGTATATTAGAAGCTGATCCTTTATTTTCTGAGTTGAGACAAATAATCCAGCTCTTCAGAGAAGTAGAAATATCCCCACTAAGCTGATTGCATTTCAATCTTTGAATATCACTAAGTGTTAGATTCTTTCAACAATCTCATAAGTTCATCAAAATCTTTCATCCTAAGTGAAATAGAAGAGAGAGATCTATTGGTAAAAGATATATTTATTTATTTAGGCTGCATCGGGTCTTAGTTGCACATGTGGGATCTTTTTTTTATTTTTTATTTTTTGGAGTACGCGGGCCTCTCACTGCTGTGGCCTCTCCCGTTGCGGAGCACAGGCTCCTGACACGCAGGTTCAGCGGCCATGGCTCACCGGCCCAGTCACTGCGCGGCACGTGGGATCCTCCCGGACCGGGGCACGAACCCGCGTCCCCTGCATCGCCAGGGGGACCCTCAACCACTGCGCCACCAGGGAAGCCTCACATGTGGGATCTTTAATTGTGGTATGCAGACTCCTTAGTTGCGGCATGCATGCGGGATCTAATTCCCTGACCAGGGATCGAACCCCGGGCCCCCTGCATTGGCAGCATGGAGTCTTATCCACTGGACCACCAGGGAAGTCCCGAAGAGAGAGATCTTATGGTAAATATGTTTTCCTTCAATATTTGAGACTCTCAGGAACATAACATGATTTTGTTGGGGACCTCTATTTTTATTTTAAAAGAGGATGGAAGCCTTAAAAGTGCAGGCTCACTAATATCAGACTTTTCAGAGAACACTCCAAAAGTATTTTATGGTCATGTCTTATTCAGTTTTTATAAATTATACAATCAAGTACTTAGAGATAATATCAATGCTTTAAATAAGATGAAATGACATAAGGTACTGAAAACATATCCTCTTCATTTTTCTAAAATATATCAGAATACATGGGTAAAACAGTAATGATTATAAAATTACTTGAGAGTCCTTAGAGATGCATTACTAATATTCCTGTTGTAAAGACTATTATTATTATTATTATTATGTTTATATAGCCAGGATGGTAAGGCATACTTTCTTTATATTTATTTATTTATTTTATTATTTATTTATTTAGTTGAACTGGGTCTTACTTGCGGCAGGCAGGCTCCTTAGTTGAGGCTCGCGAGCTCCTCAGTTGTAGCTCCAGGGCTCCTTAGTTGTGGCTCATGGGCTTCCTTAGTTGCGGCTCACTGGCTCCTTGGTTGTGACATGCAGGCTCCTTAACTGTGGCATGTGAACTCTTAGTTGAAGCATGCATGTGGTACCCAGTTCCCTGACCAGGGATAGAAGCCGGGCCCCCTGCATTGGGAGCGCAGACTCTTACCCAGTGGACCACCAGGGAAGTCCCTGTAAATACTATTATTGAAACAAAAAACTTGCCTAAATGTACCAAGTACTTGAGAAGAAATAATGGTTTTACTGTAAGATA
>NW_006790551.1:2781823-2812476 GCF_000442215.2 Lipotes vexillifer
TGACACTGGAACGAAGCCAAGTAGATGGATTATGCAATCCCAGGTTGTACATTGACACTTTTGAATTATCAAGAGATAATTAAGTAGCATCACACAGTTACACTGGTTATTCTCACAACAGCAGCTATACTCACAGCTAGATGAAGTAGCTTTCCCACAAAAACATTCTGACCGTGGTAGCATGTCTGACCTCTCCTTTGAGCCTTTCCTGCTAGCCCCTGTAGATCTCACTTCTTGCACTGCTTTCAGACATGCCCAGAATAGAGCTGAAATGGGAGTCCTGCCATAAATCAAGATCCATGAATGGATGCTATAAATTTCCTAATTTATATGCTACATGGTATGTGTTCCTTTGAGAGTCACAAAGCTATGCAAATAGAGTAACTTGGAAAGCACTGATAGAAAAGGAACATTTTGCTAAGAAAGGAAGCCATAGGAATCAGTAAGCTCATTTCTTGTGAGTGACCACCAAGCAGTGCAAAATGGCAGCTGTAGAGGGCCTCCTAAGAAGCTTGGCTGAGCTACCAGAAAAGAAGCTGATAAATCTGTAAAACAAACAGATGCTTGTCTTTCATTTCTAAACTGGTTTGGTGTACTACAGTTGTCTTTCCTGCCATCTATTGGAAAGCAAACAAACATTCTGTGTAATCTGAGCCCAGAGGGAAAGATATAAAATAATTGTACTTCACTTTGCTTCTTTCCTGGGGCTCTCTCTTTGCTAAAAGGGTTGCTGTGAACATAAACAGAATATGAAAGACTATTTTCCTGCATATAAATGTTATGTTCCTTGGAAATCAAGTTTTCACCTTTTAGACCTTGCTAGCCTGTGCATTATTTTCACAGTTCATATGAGAAATAAAGTTCAGAATCTGCAATGTGGCTTTGGTGTTGATGTATATGTCAAATGTTCCACAATTTATGGATAGTTGCCTAATTCCAATTACTCAAATATTTCACTTCTTTTAAATTTATCATAAGCACTCAAAACAGAAAACCAGAATGGTGCTTATTTTACACCGCATCTCTATACCCACTAAAAAGAAATATTAACTTTTACTTCAACTTGTATGTGTAATCAATCTTAGAACAGTCTTGTAACACATTGTAGAATATTTCAGCAGAGATAAATTCAAGCAACTCTTCAATATCTCTTACTGCCTCAAAAGGGATGATGTTAATTTGTTCAACAGTATGGAGGGAGATCAGATTGTAATGTGGAACACATATCTCAAATTAAACTTTGTAGTGCTTGGTTGATATTTATCTGAGGCACTGCATTTTAAAGTTGTATTAGCACAGAATTTAACTCAATTAATTCTCAGGCTGAACTGTAAATGAAACGTGTTTTCTAAGAAATGTAGAGAAGATGGTTCAGGGGTTTCTTAGGCTTGTGAGTCCAGAATTCTTTCTTAAACACTATTTTTAAGAAATTCATGTTGAAAAATCCCCATCTTTATAACTGAACTGAAATCCAGAACTTGTAATGAATTAAAAAGAAATAGGAGATTTTGGACAAATAATGTGGGTTTCATATTATTATAAATAGCATAGTATGTAAGTTAAAGAAATAATGTTTCTTCATTTTAAAATACTGTTTCCCTCATTTTCCTTATTTTAAGAAAGCACACATTCATTAGGCATACTGGGAAAAATATAAAAGTATATAGAAATAAAACCCTGTTTGTCATTGTTCCACCATCCTAAGGTAAGTATTGTCCATATTTGGAGATGTTTCTTCTTTACTTTTCTTTTTTTCTGAATTTTGTATTTTATTTATTTTTTATACAGCAGGTTCTTATTAGTCATCAATTTTACACACATCAGTGTATACATGTTAATCCCAATCGCCCAATTCATCACACCACCACCCCACCCCCTGCTGCTTTCCCCCCTTGGTGTCCATACGTTTGTTCTCTACATCTGTGTCTCTATTTCTGCCCCGCAAACTGGTACATCTGTACCATTTATCTAGGTTCCACATATATGTGTTAAAATATATTTGTTTTTCTCTTTTGGACTTCACCCTGAATGACAGTCTCTAGATCCACCCATGTCGCTACAAATGACCCAGTTTTGTCCCTTTTAATGGCTGAGTAATATTCCATTGTATATATGTACCACATCTTCTTTATACATTTGTCTGTCAATGGGCATTTAGGTCGCTTCCAACCTGGCTATTGTAAATAGTGCTGCAACGAACATTGGGGTGCAGGTGTCTTTTTGAATTACGGTTTTCTCTGGGTATATGCCGAGTAGTGGGATTGCTGGGTCATATGGTAGTTCTATTTTTAGTTTTTTCAGGAACCTCCATACTGTACTCCATAGTGGCTGTATCAATTTACATTCCCACCAACAGGGCAAGAGGGTTCCCTTTTCTCCACACCCTCTCCAGCATTTGTTGTTTGTAGATTTTCCGATGATGCTCATTCTAGCTGGTGTGAGGTGATACCTCATTGTAGTTTTGATTTGCATTTCTCTAATAATGTGAAGTTGAACAGCTTTTCATGTGCTTCTTGGCCCTCTGTATGTCTTCTTTGGAGAAATGTCTCTTTAGATCTTCCCCCCAGTTTTTGATTGGGTTGTTTGTTTTTTTAGTATTGAGCTGCATGAGTTGTTTATATATTTTGGAGATTAATCCTTTTTCTGTTGATTCATTTGCAAATATTTTCTCTCATTCTGAGGGTTGTCTTTTCGTCTTGTTTGTAGTTTCCTTTCCTTTGCAAAAGTTTTAAGTTTCATTAGGTCCCACCTGCTTATTTTTGTGTTTATTTCCATTACTCTAGGAGGTGGATCAAAAAAGATCTTGCTGTGATTTATGTCAAAGAGTGTTCTTCCTATGTTTTCCTCTAAGAGTTTTATAGCATCCAGTCTTACATATAGGTCTCTAATCTATTTTGAGTTTATTTTTGTGTATGGTGTTAGGGAGTGTTCTAATTTCATTCTTTTACCTGTAGCTGTCCAGTTTTCCCAGCACCACTTAATGAAGAGCCTGTCTTTTCTCCATTGTAGATCCTTGCCTCCTTTAGATTAGTTGACCATAGATTAGTTGACCATAGGTGCATGGGTTTATCTCTGAGCTTTCTATCCTGTTCCATTGATCTATATTTCTGTTTTTGTGCCACTACCATACTGTCTTGATTACTGTAGCTTTGTAATAAGTCTGAAGTCGGGGAGTCTGATTCCTCCAGCTCCATTTTTTTCCCCTCAAGACTGCTTTGGCTATATGGGGTCTTTTGTGTCTCATACAAATTTTAAGCTTTTTTGTTCCAGTTATGTAAAAAATGCCACTGGTAATTTGAAAGGGATTGCATTGAATCGGTAGATTGTTTTGGGTAGTATAGTCATTTTCACAATGCTGATTCTTCCAATCCAAGAACATGGTAGATCTCTCCATGTGTTTGTGTCATCTTTGCTTTCTTTCATCAGTGTCTTATAGTTTTCTGAGTACAGGTCTTTTACCTCCTTAGGTAGGTTTATTCGTAGGTATTTTATTCTTTTTGTTGCAATGGTGAATGGAATTGTTTCCTTAAATTCTCTTTCTGATATTTTGTTGTTAGTGTATAGGAATGCAAGAGATTTCTGTGCATTAATTTTGTATCCTGCAACTTTACCAAATTCATTGATTAGCTCTAGTAGTTTTCTGGTGGCATCTTTAGGATTCTCTATGTATAGTATCATGTCATCTGCAAACAGTGACAGTTTTATTTCTTCTTTTCCAATTTGTATTCCTTTTATTTCTTTTTCTTCTCTGATTGCCATGGCTAGGACTTCCAAAATTATGTTGAATAATAGTGGTGAGAGTGGACATCCTTATCTTGTTCCTGATCTTAGAGAAAATGATTTCAGTTTTTTACCATTGAGAATGATGTTTGCTGTGGGTTTGTCATATATGGCCTTTATTATGTTGAGGTAGGTTCCCTCTATGCCCACTTTCTGTAGAAATTTTATCATAAATGCGTGTTGAGTTTTGTCAAAAGCTTTTTCTGAATCTATTCAGATGATCATATGGTTTTTATTCTTCAGTTTGTTAATATGGTGTATCACATTGATTGATTTGTGTATATTGGAGAATTCTTGCATCCCTGGGATAAATCTCACTTCATCATGGTGTATGATTCTTTTAATGTGTTGTTGGATTCTGTTTGCTAGTATTTTGTTGAGGATTTTTGCATCTATATTCGTCATTGATATTGGTCTGTAATTTTCTTTTTTTGTAGTACCTTTGTCTGGTTTTGGTATCAGGGTGATGGTGGCCTCATAGAATGAGTTTGGGAGTGTTTCTTTCTCTGAAATTTTTTGGAAGGGTTTGAGAAGGATAGGTGTTAGCTCTTCTGTAAATGTTTGATAGAATTCAACTGTGAAGCCATATGGTCCTGTGCTTTTGTTTGTTGGAAAATTTTAAATCACAGTTTCAATTTCATTACTTGTGATTGCTCTGTTCATATTTTCTATTTCTTCCTGGTTCAGTCTTGGAAGGTTCTTTTCTAAGAATTTGTCCATTTCTTCCAGGTTGTCCATTTTATTGGCATAGAGTTGCTTGTAGTAGTCTCTTAGGATGCTTTGTATTTCTGTGGTGTCTGATGTAACTTCTCCTTTTTCATTTCTAATTTTATTGATTGAGTTCTCTCCCTCTTCTTCTTGATGAGTCTGGCTAAAGGTTTATCAATTTTGTTTATCTTCTCAAAGAATCAGCTTTTAGTTTTATTGATCTTTGCTATTGTTTTCTTTGTTTCTATTTCATTTATTTCTGCTCTGATCTTTATGATTTTTTTTCATTCTGCTAACTTTGGGTTTTGTTTGTTCTTCTTTCTCTAGTTTCTTTAAGTGTAAGGTTAGATTATTTTTTATTTGAGATTTTTCTTGTTTCTTGAGGATTGTATTGCTATAAACTTCCCTCTTAGAACTGCTTTTGATGCATCCCATAGGTTTTGGATGGTCGTGCTTTTGTTGCAATTTGTCTCTAGGTATTTTTTGACTTCCTTTTTGATTTATTCAGTGATCTCTTGGTTATTTAGTAATGTATTGTTTAGCCTCCATGTTTGATTTTTTTATGTTTTTTCCCTGTAATTCATTTCTAATCTCACAGCATTGTGGTCAGAAAAGATGCTTGATATGATTTCCATTTCCTTAAATTTACTGAGGCTTGATTTGTGACCCAAGATGTGATCTATCCTGGAGAATGTTCCATGAGCACTTGAGAAGAAAGTGTAATCTGCTCTTTTTGGATGGAATATCCTATAAATATCAACTAAATCTATCAGGTCTATTGTGTCATTTAAAGCTTGTGTTTGTTAATTTTCTGCTTGGATGATCTGCCCATTGGTGTAAGTGAGGTGTTAAAGTCCCCCACTATTATTGTGTTACTGTTGATTTCCTCTTTTACAGCTGTTGGCAGTTGCCTTATGTATTAATGTGCTCCTATGTTGGGTGCGTATATATTTATAATTGTTATATCTTCCCCTTGGATTGATCCCTTGATCATTATCTAGTGTCCTTCCTTGTCTCTTGTAACATTCTTTATTTTAAAGTCTATTTTGTCTGATATGAGAATTGGTTCTCCAGCTTTCTTCTGATTTCCATTTGCATGGAATATCTTTTTCCATCCCCTCACTTTCAGTCTGTATGTGTCCCTAGGTCTGAAGTGGGTCTCTTGTAGACAGCATATATATGGGTCTTGTTTTTGTATCCATTCAGCGAGCCTGTGTCTTTTGGTTGCAGCATTTAATCCATTCACGTTTAAGGTAATTATCCATATGTATGTTCCTATTACCATTTTCTTAATTGTTATGGGTTTGTTTTTGTAGGTCCTTTTCTTCTCTTGTGTTTCCCACTTAGAGAAGTTCCTTTAGTATTTGTTGTAGAGCTGGTTTGGTGGTGCTGAATTCTCTTAGCTTTTGCTTGTCTATAAAATTTTTGATTTCTCCATCGAATCTGAATGAGATCCTTGCAGGGTAGAGTAATCTTGGTTGTATGTTCTTCCCTTTCATCACTTTAAGTATATCATGCCACTCCCTTCTGGCTTGTAGAGTTTCTGTTGAGAAATCAGCTGTTAACCTTATGGGTGTTCCTTTGTATGTTATTTGTCGTTTTTCTCTTGCTGCTTTCAATATTTTTTCTTTGTTTTTAATGTTTGTCAATTTGATTACTATGTGTCTTGATGTGTTTCTCCTTGGGTTTACTCTGCCTGGGACTGTCTACACTTCCTGGACTTGGGTGGCTATATCCTTTCCCATGTTAGGGAAGTTTTCGATGATAATCTCTTCAAATATTTTCTCAGGTCCTTTCTCTCTCTCTTCTCCTTCTGGGACCCCTACAATGCGAAAGTTGCTGCGTTTAATGTTGTCCCAGAGGTGTCTTAGGCTGCCTTCATTTCTTTTCATTCTTTTTTCTTTATTCTGTTTCGTGGCAGTGAATTCCACCATTGTCTTCCAAGTCACTTATCTGTTCTTCTGCCTCAGTTATTCTGCTATTGAGTCCTTCTAGTGTAGTTTTCATTACAGTTATTGTATTGTTCATCTGTTTGTTTGTTCTTTAATTCTTCTAGGTGTTTGTTCTTCAATTCTTCTAGGTGTTTGTTCTTTAATTCTTCCAGGTCTTTGTCAAATATTTTTTGCATCTTCTCGATCTTTGCCTCCATTCTTTTTCCGAGGTCCTGAATCATCTTCACTATCATTATTCTGAATTCTTTTTCTGGAAGGTTACCTATCTCCACTTCATTTAGTTGTTCTTCTGGGGTTTTATCATGTTCCTTCATGTGGTACAAAGTCTTCTGCCTTTACATTTTGTCTATCTTTCTTTGAATGTGGTTTTACTTCTACAGGCTGCAAAATTGTAGTTCTTTTTAAAAAAATTTATTTGTTTATTTATTTATCTAGTTATTTATTTTTGGCTGCTTTGGGTCTTCGTTGCTGACTGCGGGCTCTCTCTAGTTGCAGTGAGTGGGGGCTACTCTTCGTTGAGGTGCACGAGCTTCTCATTGAGGTGGCTTGTCTTGTTGTGGAGCACGGGCTCTAAGTGTGCAGGCTTCCGTAGTTGTGGCACATGGGCTTCAGCAGTTGTGGCTTGCGGGCTCTAGAGTGCAGGCTCAGTAGTTGTGGTGCATGGGCTTAGTTGCTCTGTGGCATGTGGTATCTTCCTGGCCCAGGGCTCGAACCCATGTCCCCTGCATTGGTAGGTGGATTCTTAACTACTGTGCCACTAGGGAAGTCCCTATGCTTCTGTTTTGAGTTGTGTTTGTTTCTGTAAAGTTTTAAAAAATTCTGTCCTCTTCAGTTAACATAATGTAATAGCATTTATCTATGTTAACATGTATCTTTATAAACAATTTTAAAGGGCTGTACAATTTTCTATTATATGTAGACTCCATGATTTATTTATCTAGTACCAGATCATTAGATATTTAGGTTAATCTAAATTTTATCTTTCAGTAAGTATGCTACTGTGAATATCCTTCTGCATAGAAAATATTCTTAATTTTGAATTTTAGGTGATTTATTTAGGTTTTCTTCTCAGAAGAGAGATCAGATTTAAAGACCTTTTTAAAAAAGGACACTAGCATTAGAAATCTATTAGAATGCTTTGTTTTATGACACTCTTGCCAGCACTGAATAGTACTGTACATATGACTTCCTGTTCAACGTGGCAGAGTGACCACTTATGTTTTCTTCTACTCAAAGCTTCATAAAGAGGCAGTAAAAGAATAAAATACATATCAAGACCCACAAGATCAAAGAAAATGGGAATGAAAATATGAGATTTGCACAAGAGGAAGCTGTGCCTCTAGGAGCTGACTGGGAGAAAAAAGTCAAAATATGCATATACAGTAGAAAGTAATACAACATTGTAAAGCAATTATACTCCAGTAAAGATGTTAAAAAAAAATTGAAAATATGAAGACTCTTTCCTGGGCATTGAGGCAGTCAGATATACACACCTCTTTGGCAGGAGACAGGAGGACAATTTTCTTGAATGATTTAAGATCAGGAGAAAAAACCACCAAATAATAACATTTTGGGTTCCTAGCACAAGGGTTGGCTTGTATTCAGACAGAAAGTTGGAGAAAAGGAAGAACAGAAAATATTAAAAAGAGCGTAAGAACCATATGGGACACTGATAAGAAACTGAATATATGTGTAACTGAAATTTACTTTTAATATATGTGTAATGAGAGATACTGACTAAGAAGTTTCAAAATCTGACAAGAGATATCAAGCCGTACAGTCAATAAACTCTAGACTCTAGCAAATAGAAAGAAAATCATGTCTGGCACATCATAGCAAAGCTAATGAACACCAAAGACAAAGAGCGAAATCTTAAAAGCATTCACAGGGAAAAAAAAAATCACTTTCAAAAGAACAACGATAAGAGTATCACCACTAATTCCAGAACATTTTCATCACTTGAAAAGGAACCCTCAGTCACTCCCCATTCTCTCTTGTCCCTGTCCCCTGGAAACCACTAACTTAATTTCTATCTCTATGGTTTTCCCTATTCTGGACATTTCATATAAATGAAATCATACAATATGTGGCTTTTTGTGTTTGGCTTCTTTCACTTAGCATAATGCTTTTGAGGCTTACCCATGTTGTAGCATGTACTTCACTCTTTTTATGGCTGAATACTATCCCATTATACAGATACAACACATTAAAAAATTCCTTCAGCAGTAGGTGGACATTTGTGTGGTTTCCATCTTTTTGGAAGATAAATGTATGGGTTTTTATCTGGACTCTCAATTCTATTCCACTGATTTATACATCTGTCTATAAGCCAGTAACCACACAGTTCTTTATTTTTCTTGAAAGAAGTTATTTATCCTTGATATTTATTTGATTCTTGCTGGAATCTTCAAGAATACAAACTCTGTGTTGTCTGTTGTTTACTAATCTAGCCTGAGATTCTATAATGCTTAGGATATGGTAGGTGCTCAATAAGTACATAATAAAGTTGAATTTGGACTTAGTCTTCTTTTTTAAATAATTTCTAAACATAGACCTAGAAAATCTCTCAGAGGTTTTCTAAATATCCAATTTTGTTTCTTTCAGTTATTCTTTGGCTAATTTTATTACCTTTAATTTTTTACTTTTGTTCTTTAATTTATTTTATTATTATTATTTTATAATTTTATTTTTGGCTGAGTTGGGTCTGTTGCTGCGTGCGGGCTTTTCTCTAGTTGTGGCGAGTGGGGGCTACTCTTCATTGCGGTGTGTGGGCTTCTCATTGTGGTGGCTTCTCTTGTTGTGGAGCACGGGCTCTAGGTGTGTGGGCTTCAGTAGTTGTGGCACGTGGGCTCAGTAGTTGTGGCTCACGGGCTCTAGATCACAGTCTCAGTAGTTGTGGTACATGGGCTTAGTTGCTCCACGGCATGTGGGATCTTCTTGGACCATGGCTCGAACCCGTGTCCCCTAAATTGGCAGGCGGATCCTTAACCACTGTGCCACCAGGGAAGGCTGGTGTTCTTGATTGACTTTTGTTCTTGATTTATCATTAAAAAATTTTTTTTCCCAAATTGCCACCTAATTTCCCTTAGATTATTTAGTCAAACATTCTTCCCCTTTATATTGATTTGTAATACTTTCATCCATCATATGTGAATAAATTCTCTTATGTAAAAGGCAGGCAAGGAGAAACTAACTAGAAAGGGGATTAATCAGAATTTGAACCCAGTTATTCTTATTTTTTGGACTCTATCATTCTGCTTTCTAGACTATTTTGTCCCATGGGACTATATTATTATACTGGTACCATATGTTGTTTTATATATGGTAAAATTAGGCTTCCCTTTTAATTTATTATTTCTCTTCCATTATCTTGTGCCTATCCTTGACTGTTTTTAAAAAAAATAAAATTAAAAATCATTTCAATAATTAACAAAACTATAATAACATCTCACTAATTTTAACTGTAATGATAACTAACTTATATATTAACTTGGGATAAACTGACATTTAAAAAAAAGTTTGTACACTTGAAACTAACACAAATTGTAAATCAACTATACATCAATTAAAAATAAGTTTGTCTTCCTATATATAAATATTGTCTTTATATTTATTTATGTCTCTCAATAAAATTTTCTAAAGTTCTTCCTGTTGATATTAATATATTTCTCAGTAAGCTACTTGTTGGTAGTTTTAAAACTGGGTTTATAAAAGAAATATTTTTGTTATATTTTCTAGTTTATCTCTAGTAGATGTTTATTGACAAAGTGAGAAAAACACCCTCTTAAAAGTACTAACAAGTATTTATCAAATAATGCTTATTGTGTCTATTTAAAATACGGTTTTAAATACAAATGTCTCATTTTAAATATTTTAAAAGCCTCTGTATTTATGTACAAGGTAGGTGTGGGAATTTTTCCCCCATCCTGATTGGTTGCAAATCAGGACCAACAGAAATTTTGTTATACATACTCATAATTTAATTGAAGCATCTATTAAAATGCATTGGGTGCTTTATAATTTAATAAGAAGGAAAAGATGTCATTGCTTAGAATTGTAAACAGCCTGTTATAATCTGGTTCTTTATAAACTGAAAAAGAATATTGCAGAAAAGCTATCTACAGAAACACAGTAAAGAATATACTGACTTTTAGAGAGGTCTTTAGCAAAAAATGCTAATTCTATTTCATTTCATGAGTAAAAATCATTATTGGAGATATAATTTACAATATCATCTGATGAACACATACATATTGTATAGAAGCACACAGGGATATGTTTTATGTCGTTCCTGGATGAAATGTAAATTTGTGTAACCTTGTCCTTCTGTTATTTTGCTACTCTGTGTACATATACACATAAAAACACACACAAGTGTGTACAATGTTAATATTAATTGTAGAAACCACTTTCAAGTAGAATTAAAATGTGTACATGTTAAAATTAAAGCATTTTAATAAAGGTCAAGCTGTCTCCTCAAAATAGGTCAGGCGATTTTTACAATACCTGTAGGTCAAGCACTGGCTCTGCCTATAACTAAAAAAAAAATTTTTATCATACTATGCATTAGAAGAATTAACTAGAAAAGCTACAGTAATCAAAACAGCATGGTACTGGCACACAAACAGACACAAAGATCAATGGAACAGATCTATGAACACATAGATCAAAGCCCAGAAAAAAACCCACACACTTATGGTCAATCTACAACAAAGAAGGCAAGAATACAGAGTGGAGAAAAGACAGTCTCTTCAATAAGTGGTGCTGGTGACTGCCCTAGTGGTCTAGTGGTTAAGAATCTGCACTTCCACTGCATGGGGCACAGGTTTGATCTCTGGTCAGGGAACTAAGATCCTGCATGCTGTGCGGCAAAAAAAAAAAAAAGGTGGTGTTGGGAAAACTGGGCAGCTACATGTAAAAGAATGAAATTAGAACATTTTCTAACACTATATACAAAAGTAAACTCAAAATGGATTAAAGACCTAAATGTAAGACCGTATACTATAAAACCTAGAGGAAAACATAGGCAGAACACTCTTTGATATAAATAGAAGCAATATTTTTTTAGATCCATCTCCTAGATTAATGGAAGTAAAAGCAAAAATAAACAAATGGGACCTAACTAAACTTCAAAGCTTTTGCACAGCAAAGGAAACCATAAACAAAACAAAGACAACTTAGGGACTGGGAGAAATTATTTGCCAACAATGCAACCAACAAGGGCACAATTTCCAAAATATACAAACAGCTCATAGAGCTCAGTATTAAAACAAACAAAACCAAACAACCCAATCAAAAAATGGACAGCAGACCCAAATAGATACTTTTCCAAAGAGGAAATTGAGATGGGCAACAGGCACATGAAAAGATGCTCAATATCTCGTCACAGGGAAATGCAAATCAAAACTACAATGAGGGCTTCCCTGGTGGCGCAGTGGTTGAGAGTCCGCCTGCTGATGCAGGGGACACGGGTTCGTGCCCCGGTCTGGGAAGATCCCACATGCCGCGGAGCGGCTGGGCCCGTGAGCCATGGCCGCTGAGCTTGCGCGTCCGGAGCCTGTGCTCCGCAACGGGAGAGGCCACAACAGTGAGAGGCTCATCAGAGAAATGCAAGTCAAAACCACAATGACATTTCACCTCACACCTGTCAGAATGGCCATCATAAAAAGTCTACAAATAACAAATGCTGGAGAGGGTGTGGAGAAAAGGGAACCCTCCTACATTGTTGGTGGGGATGTAAATTGGTGCAGCCATTATGGAGAACAGTATGGAGGTTTCTTAAAAAACTAAATATAGAACTACCATATGATCCAGCAATCCCACTCCTGGGCATAGATCCGAAAAAGATGAAAACTCTAATTTGAAAAGATACATGCACCCCAATGTTCAATAGCAGCACTATTTACAATTGTCAAGACACAGAAGCAACCTAAATGTCCACCGACAGGTGAATGGATAAAGAAGATATATACAATGGAATACTACTCAACCATAAAAGAATGAAATAATGCCATTTGCTGCAACATGGACGGACCTAGAGATTATCATCCTAGGTGAAGTAATTCAGACAGAGAAAAACAAACATATGATATCACATATGTGGAATCTAAAAAAATGACACAAGTGAACTTATTTCCAAAACAGAAACAGACTCACAGACATAGAAAACAAATATATGGTTTACAAAGGGGAAAGGGGTTGGGGGAGGGATAAATTAGGAGTTTGGGATTAACAGATATACACTATTATACATAAAATAGATAAAAAACAAGGACCTACTGTATAGCACAGGGAACTATATTCAATACCTTGTAATAACCTATAATGGAAAAGAATCTGAAAAAGAATATATATATGTGTGTATATCTATGTATATATATATACATATATACACACACACACACACATATATGCATCACTTTGTTGTATACCTGAACTAACACAACATTGTTAATCAACTATATTTCAATTTTAAAAAATTAAGCCATTACTGAGAAGCTAAAAAACAAAAGTGGATCTTAGGCTACATTCATTTGTATATATTTCATTAATTTTTCATGTATTTATTCTACAGATATTTAGTGAAAGCCATAGCAATGACTGGCTAGATGCTGATCAAACTCATTTTCTCTTATTTTGAAGCTACAGGTAAACTATGTTTTTTAGCATCCCTTGTATGTGGCCAGTGACTGACTTCTGGCCAATGGGATGAGCTAAAGTGAACTACACCACTCCCAGCAGTTGCCTGTTAAATCTCATGCACAGGAAAGCTCCTGTGCCAGCCTATCCTTGGGTAAGGATTTCAAGGACCTAGGATGTGGTAGAGTTAAATGATTGATCTGGAATTTCTGATTGACTGAGAGAACAAGGCTTCCCCGACTGACCTACAACTGATGCTGACATAGGGAGATATAAATTCTGATTTTCTTAAGCCACTGAGTGTTTTGGGATTGTCTGTTACAGCAGTTAGCCTTCCCTGATTAATACTAATGCAATGCCTATACTGTGCCAGCCCCCATTCTGGGTACTAGGGACACAACAGCAAACAAACAAGAGAGACAAGGTTCTTGCTCTTACAGGATATGTTATATATAGAAGGGGGGCAGATGTAAACAGCGATCGTTTACTTTCATTGGTGCTTTCCAGTTTACAAAATGATTTCATAGGTACCAATTCATTTGATTTTCATAACAATGTTCTACAGATGAGGAAACAAGAGCTGAAAGATTTTAATTGCTTTGCACAAGACAAAGGGTTTGGAACTAGACACAAGGATCAGAGTTTTCTGACTCCCAGCGCATTGATAATACCATGATGCTTCTCAAGTATAAAAATATGACAGAGCAAGGAAGGTGTTAGTCCTTTTCAGAAAATTCTTTTATTCAATTTTATTTTAAAAATAACATGCAGAAGTCTAAGAATCCTTATGGCAGCACTGGAGGAGAGGAAGTAGAGGGATGTGACTGGGGAGGGGTACACTGAGGACTTCAACCGTATTGGCTGTATTCCATTTCTTAAGAGAGGCGATAGGTACAACATTATTCTGGGTGATCTTCCACTCGCCCCTCTGGATCCATTTTCCACCCTTCTCCTCTGCCCTTTGAGGCTGACTTGCATGCTTCACTGTAGATCAATGGGCTCCTTATCCTTGTAGCTTTTAGAGGATTGAAAGGGCGGAAGAGAATGAGGTCCCAGATTCCTGATTTTGGGGTGGCTTTGGGTTGGCTAGGTCTCTTAACCAAAAGTCACAGCTCCTGCTAGTAGGCCCTCTCCTCTCAGCTGACTCTGGGTTTTGCGTTTATTTGCATTTATTGTGTAGTGTACTGGAAGTATCCAATAAGTTACTACCCAGGAATCTCTGCTGAATCCTGAACATCAGTTTCCATTCCTCGGGCCCCATGTAGGGTAGCAGACAGAACCAAAAAACTATTTTGCTGAATGTTAATAAACTTCTCAATTTTGGCTAGAAATATTTTTTCAGCAGGCACAAAGCATTCTTTAGCATCCATCAGTGAAAATGCTACTACAGAAAGAGGAAATATAGTTGATCCATTTTCCACTGGATTTGAATATGGAAACTTGTGGCTTTGATTTTCGAGGGCAGTTGCAACTTACTGTCCATTCCCCTTATTCCTTCAGACCAAGAAATGTAAATATTGCCTCATTGTTAACTCTCAGTTATTGTAGTATTTCTTTTGGTTTTCCAAGACACTGTCCATGCCTTAGTATACAGTCTGTCTCTTTTTTGGGCAGCGCCTGTGGCTTGTGAAACTTCCCTGACCAGGGACTGAACCTGCGTCTCCTGCAGTGGAAGCTCGGAGTCTTAACCAGTGGACCACCAGGGAAGTCCCTAGTTCCTTTATAAAATTCTTCACTCTTCTCACATTACCCAGCTTGAGAGTATCTTCTGCTTCTTTCTGCATTCTGATAGAACAGGTATTCTCCCCATCACCCTCAACTCTCTCTCTCTTTCAATCAACATGTACATATATCTTTCTTCTTTTTTGAACATTTGACATAATTCATATTTGCAAAAAACTTAAGAAGGAAAAACATTTACTGAGCACTTAATATGTCAAGAATTGTGATAGGGTTAACAGTTGGGAATAGAGAAAAAAATAAGATATAACCCTCTTGTCACAGAAAGTTACAGTCTAGTAGGAGAGACAGGTGAAAGATTAAAGGTAATGAGTACAGTGGTTAAGAGCATGGGATTTGTAGTCATACAGACTTGAACTCAAGTCTAGGCTCAGCCACCTACTGGTTATGTGAACTTGGGCTAGAGAGATAAAAATGGAATTAGTACTAGTACCTTCCTCATAGGGTCCTTATGTGGATTAAAAGTAAACCCATGAGTATCTATACTTACTTATAAGCATATGATCATATGCTTAGCATATAGTAAGTTCTTAATAAATGTTACTTAAAATTATCCTTAATGGCAACAATAGCACCTTGTACCTGGTTTAGAAGTAGCACAGTGGAAGCCACTGATTAACTAGAGCTATGGAGTTCAGCAAAAATTTAACGGGTAAAGTGATATCTGAGCTGGATCTTGAAGAAACAGAATTATAATTTCACCAAGAGATCAAATAGGGATCAAACATAACCCATTTCCTTTACAGCAAAAACATATTTTTTTTTTTGGTCCAAGATCCAACTCAGTTTCAAGTGTTACATTTAATTATGTCTCTTTAGTCTCTTTTGATCTGGAATAGTTCCTCAAATCTTTCCCTGTTGGGTCATTGGCATTTTGAAGAGTACAGGTCAATTATACTGTTGATTGTCTTCTGTTTGGATTTGTCTTATGTTTCCTCATGATTAGAATCAATTATGCATTTTTGGCAAGAACACCACAAAAGATATACCATGTTCTCAGTGTTTCGTATTAGGAGGTGCACAAAGTTAATTTGTCCTCTTCCTGGTGATTTTAACTTTGATAACATAGTTAAGAAAGCACCTCAATGTTTCTCAGCTGTGAAGTTACCATTTTGCCTTCTTAAATGATAAATATTTTGTAGAGAGTTACACTGAGGCTATGTAAATATCCTGTTTCTTAACAAATTCTCCCCCAATTGTTGTAGCACCCATTGATGGTTCCTGCCTAAAAAAGTATTACTATAATGGTTGTCAAAGTGATTTTCTAATGACTTCATTTCTTCCACACTTATTATCCGACATACTATTATAAAGAAGTGCTTACTTTTGCCCCTCATTTGTGTGTTTATTTATGTTTTTTTATCAGTATGGGCTCATGGATGACCATTTTTTAAATGGGTTATAATCTGATACTATCATTATTTATTCTGATGCTCAGATTGTCTCCAGTTTGGCCAGTGGGAGCTCCTTCAAATTGGCTACTATGTCCTTTTTATACTTTCCATCATTTATTTATTTTTATTTATTAAAAAATATTTATTTGTTTATTTATATTTTTGGCTGCATCGGGTCTTAGTTGCAGGGGTATCCATCATTTCTGAGCTTTAGTTTATGTTCTGATACAATGAGACTTTACAGACTTATCTTGTACTTCCCCTGCTCCTGGAATGAGCCACTTCTCCAGGAGCTCTGATTCCTTTTAGTGGGGAATGGTATTTAGAAACCAAGATCTGGAAATCAGATGTGCTCATTGCCATTAGGCCCTCTCAGTGGGTAAAGCATTACTTACACAGACACACACACACACACACACACACGTCTATATTATCTATCTATCAAAATTTGAGTTCACACTGATACTTCTAATTCCAATACAACACTACATGATTCATTCTAGCCTTCAGCCTTTCCATATTTTAAACTCCCTCCTTAGACAGTGAAAAATTTGACTCTCAGTATCTTTAATTTAATTACTTATTTTCTTATTTCCCCTTTATGTACCAAGCCTCTGATCCTTGATTATCTCCTTAGCTTTGGCCTTGGTGGTCCCACAGATCCCCTTAGCTCTGACTGTTTCATTGGCCCCAATTCTGCAAGTTCTGGTCACTTCTCTGATGCTGGCTCCAGCTCCATAGGCCCCATATTAGTGAAAGATGTTAAGCAGGGGAAAGGCATGATCAGATTTGTCTCTTAGAACAATCAGTTTGATGGCAGGGATCAGATTCAATGGAATTAGAGGTAGTTAAGAGGCTACTGTAAAGCTTAGGCTTAAAACGGCCTCAACTAAAACTAAAGCCAAAGTATAGAGAGAACACATAAAACAAATATTTAGAAGATAAAACCTATAGGATTGAGTAATTAATTTGATGTAGGGGCATACGGAAGAAGAGAGAGCCTAATTTTTTTTTTTTCAGCCACACTGCATGGCTTGCAGGATCCCAGTTCCCCGACCAGGGGTTGAACCCAGGCCATGGCAGTGAAAGTACCAAATTCTAACCACTAGACCACCAGGGAACTCCTGAGAGAGCCTAATTTTTAACTTGGGAGATAATAGTAGAAAGGATGTCACTAAACAAAATAGGAAATTCAGGAGAAAAAGCAGATTTAAAGGGGGTGACAGAAGTGCCAAATAGAGGACAATTGTTTATTTTTGACTATGTTGAATGTGAACTGTCTGTGGACACTTGAAGCAGAATAGCAAGTTGGGCAGATGGCTTTGGGCATGTGCTTAGACACTACCTGAAAAATGCTTTTCTCTATGCAAAAGTCCAGGGAAACAAGTGCCTCCAGGGCCAAAGGACTCTCAGAAATGCCAAATTCTCATGTGAGACTCTGAAGTCCATTCTTATACCTGTAAGTGGGTTTGCTGAACTTTGCCCAAGGTAATTAAAACAGAAACCGATGTCCAATGGGGATTTTGACTCAAAAATCTCAGAAGAAGAAGGAAGAGAAGAATAAAACAGGACAATGTCTGACATAATTTTGTAAAAATCTATGTTTTGTCACTTTTTCATGCTTAAACAAAAGCATAAAATTGCTTATCTTAAGAACAGCCAGGGACTTCCCTGGTGGCACAGTGGTTAAGAATCCACCTGCCAATGCAGGGGACAGTGGGTTCGAGCCCTGGTCTGAGAAGATCCCACATGCCGTGGAGCAACTAAGCCTGTGTGCCGCAACTACTGAGCCTGCGCTCTAGAGCCCACGAGCCACAACTACTGAGCCCATGTGACACAACTACTGAAGCCGTGTGCCTAGAGCCTGTGCTCCACAACAAGAGAAGCCACGGCATTGAGAAGCCCGCGCACCGCAACAAAGAATAGCCCCTGCTCACCGCAACTAGAGAAAGCCCGCGCGCAGCAAAGAGACTCAATGCAACCAAAAAAAACCTCAACCCCCCGCCAAAACCAAAACCAGCCATAAAGGTGGTCTTAAGAAGTTTATATCACTCAATAGTTTGTCTTGTGGGGGTGAAGGGGACCAAAGAAAGAGGAGCTGATGGCAAGGCTAACTAGTATTGATAATAATTATAACTTATTGGTCTCTTAAGCACTTCACAAAGTGTTTCCAAATTAATTATGACAAAACTCTATGAGGTAGGTACTCTAATCTGTATTTTTCTGATATGGAAAATGAGGTTAAACAAGTGGCCCACGGAAACATGACTAAGGGAGGGGGTATGTAGGTAGAGGTTTCAACCCAGGTGTGCCTATCTTAATACAACATCTGGGCTCTTAACTGCCCCAAGCACTGCTTTTCTAAAGATGCAAGGAAGGAGCAGCCTCCAGAGGAGATGGTCAGCAAGAGCAGGACAGTTTCTAGTCTCCCTGCGAAGAACCCTGAGGGCCTTTTGAACTAGAATTTTCAGAAATTCCTGTTCCTCTATTTGATTAGCTCAGTCCTGGACACAACCCATCAGAGGTCAACAAACTGGAATTCCTCCAGAGTAGATGGACAAAGATTACAAAGGATCTAAACATACTATAGAGGCCTTTTGGTGGGGCTAATGGCCGACTCTGGGAGCGCTTACACCAAGGAGTACTTCCCAGAATTTCTGCTGCCAGTATCCTTGTACCCATGGTGAGCACAGCCATCCCCCGCCTCTGCAGGAGACCCTCCAACCCTAGCAGATACACCAAAAATACATCTACACGTGGAACAACTCCTGCAGAGCACCTACTGAACGCTGGCAGAAGACCTCAGACCTCCCAAAAGGCAAGAAACTCCCCACGTACCTGGGTAGGGAAAAGAAAAAAGAAAAAACAGACAAAAGAATAGGGACGGGCCCTGCACCAGTGGGAGGGAGCCGTGAAGGAGGAAAGATTTCCACACACTAGGAGCCCCTTCGCGGGCGGAGACTGCGGGTGGCGGAGGGGGAAGCTTCGGAGCCGCGGAGGAGGGCGCAGCCACAGGGTGCGGAGGGCAAAGCGGGGAGATTCCCGCCCAGAGGATCAGGGCCGACCAGCACTCACCAGGCCGAGAGGCTTGTCTGCTCACCCGCCGGGGCGGGCGGGGCTGGGAGCTGAGGCTCGGGCTTCGGTGGTCGGATCCCAGGGGAGAGGACTGGGATTGGCTGCGTGAACACAGCCTGAAGGGGTTAGTGCGCCACGGCTAGCCGGCAGGCAGTCCGGAAAATGTCTGGAGCTGCCAAAGAGGCAAGAGACTTTTTCTTGCCTCTTTGTTTCCTGGTGCGCGAGGAGCAGGGATTCAGAGCGCTGCTTAAAGGAGCTCCAGAGACGGGCGAGAGCCGCGGCTAAAAGCGCGGACCCCAGAGACGGGCATGAGACGCTAAGGCTGCTGCTGCCGCCACCAAGAAGCCTGTGTGCGAGCACAGGTCACTCTCCACACCCCGCTTCTGGGGAGCCTGTGCAGCCCGCCACTGCCAGGGTCCCGGGATCCAGGGACAGCTTCCCCAGGAGAACGCACGGCGCGCCTCAGGCTGGTGCAACGTCACGCTGGCCTCTGCCGCCGCACGCTCGCCCCGCATCATGCCCCTCCCTCCCCCCGGCCTAAGTGAGCAAGAGCCCCCGCATCAGCGGCTCCTTTAACCCCGTCCAGTCTGAGCGAAAAACAGACGCCCTCCGGTGACTTACACGCAGAGGCAGGGCCAAATCCAAAGCTGAGCCCCGGGAGCTGTGAGAACAAAGAAGAGAAAGGGAAATCCCTCCCAGCAGCCTCAGAAGCAGCGGATTAAAGCTCCACAATCAACTTGATGTACCCTGCATCTGTGGAATACATGAATAGACAACGAATCATCCCAAATTGAGGAGGTGGACTTTGAGAGCAAGATTTATGATTTTTTCCCCTTTTCCTCTTTTTGTGAGTATGTATGTGTATGCTTCTGTGTGAGATTTTGTCTGTATAGCTTTGCTTCCACCATTTGTCCTAGGGTTGTATCCGTCTGTTTAAAAAAAATTTTTTTTCATAATAATTATTTTTTATTTTAATAAGTTTATTATATTTTATCATACTTTATTTTACTTTATCTTCTTTCTTTCAAGTTTTCCTTCTTTCCTTCCTTCCTTCCTTCCTCCCTCCCTTCTTTCTTTCTTCTTTCCTTCCTTTTTTTCTTTCTTTCTTTCTTTCTTCCTACTTCTACTAATTCTTTCTCTCTACTTTTTCTCCCTTTTATTCTGAGCCGTGTGGATGAAAGGCTCTTGGTGCTCCAGCCAGGAGTCAGTGCTGTGCCTCTGAGGTGGGAGAGCCAACTTCAGGACACTCGTCAAGAAGAGACCTCCCAGCTCCACATAATATCAAACGGCGAAAATCTCCCAGAGATCTCCATCTCAACACCAGCACCCAGCTTCACTCAACAACCAGCAAGCTACAGTGCTGGACATCCTATGCCAAACAACCAGCAAGACAGGAACACAGCCCCACCCATTAGCAGAGAGGCTGCCTAAAATCATAATTAATCCACAGACACCCCAGAACACACCACCAGACGTCGACCTGCCCACCAGAAAGACAAGATCAAGCCTCATCCATCAGAACACAGGCACTAGACCTGTGTTCTTAGCCACTGGGGACAGACACCAAAAACAGAGGGAACTACAAACCTGCAGCCTGCAAAAAGGAGACCCCAAGCACAGTAAGATAAGCAAAATGAGAAGACAGAAAAACACACAGCAGATGAAGGAACAAGATAAAAACCCACCAGACCTAACAAATGAAGAGAAATAGGCAGTCCACCTGAAAAAGAATTCAGAATAATGAGAAAAAAGATGATCAAAAATCTTGGAAATAGAATAGACAAAATGCAAGAAACATTTAACAAGGACCTAGAAGAACTAAAGATGAAACAAACAACCATGAACAACACAATAAATGAAATTAAAAATACTCTAGATGGGAACAATAGCAGAATAACTGAGGCAGAAGAATGGATAAGTGACCTGGAAGATAAAATAGTGGAAATAACTACTGCAGAGCAGAATAAAGAAAAAAGAATGAAAAGAACTGAGGACAGTCTCAGAGACCTCTGGGACAACATTAAACGCACCAACATTCGAATTATAGGGGTTCCAGAAGAAGAAGAGAAAAAGAAAGGGACTGAGAAAATATTTGAAGAGATTATAGTTGAAAACTTCCCTAATATGGGAAAGGAAATAGTTAATCAAGTCCAGGAAGCACAGAGAGTCCCATACAGGATAAATCCAAGGAGAAATACGCCAAGACACATATTAATCAAACTGTCAAAAACTAAATACAAAGAAAACATATTAAAAGCAGCAAGGGAAAAACAACAAATAACACACAAGGGAATCCCCATAAGGTTAACAGCTGATCTTTCAGCAGAAACTCTGCAAGCCAGAAGGGAGTGGCAGGACATACTGAAAGTGATGAAGGAGAAAAACCTGCAACCAAGATTACTCTAACTAGCAAGGATCTCATTCAGATTTGATGGAGAAATTAAAACCTTTACAGACAAGCAAAAGCTGAGAGAGTTCAGCACCACCAAACCAGCTTTACAACAAATGCTAAAGGAACTTCTCTAGGCAAGAAACACAAGAGAAGGAAAAGACCTACAATAACGAACCCAAAACAATTAAGAAAATGGGAATAGGAACATACATATTGATAATTACCTTAAATGTAAATGGACTAAATGCTCCCACCAAAAGACACTGATTGGCTGAATGGATACAAAAACAAGACCCATATATACGCTGTCTACAAGAGACCCACTTCAGACCTAGAGACACATACAGACTGAAAGTAAGGGGATGGAAAAAGATATTCAATGTAAATGGAAACCAAAGGAAAGCTGGAGTAGCAATCCTCATATCAGACAAAATAGACTTTAAAACAAAGACTATTACAACAGACAAAGAAGGACACTACATAATGATCTAGGGATCAATCTAAGAAGAAAATAAAACAATTGTAAATATTTATGCACCCAACATAGGAGCACCTCAATACATAAGGCAAATACTAACAGCCATAAAAGGGGAAATCGACAGTAACACATTCATAGTAGGGGACTGTAACACCCCACTTTGGCCAATGGACAGATCATCCAAAATGAAAATAAATAAGGAAACACAAGCTTTAAATGATATATTAAACAAGATGGACTTAATTGATATTAATAGGACATTCCATCCCAAAACAACAGAATACACATTTTTCTCAAGTGCTCATGGAACATTCTCCAGGATAGATCATATCTTGGGTCACAAATCAAGCCTTGGTAAATTCAAGAAAATTGAAATTATATCAAGTATCTTTTCCGACTGCAACGCTATGAGACTAGATATCAATTACAGGAAAAATCTGTAAAAAATACAAACACATGGAGGCTAAACAACACACTACTTAATAACGAAGTGGTCACTGAAGAAATCAAAGAGGAAATCAAAAATACCTAGAAACAAATGAAAATGGAGACATGACGACCCAAAACCTATGGGATGCAGCAAAAGCAGTTCTAAGATGGAAGTTTATAGCAATACAATCCTACCTTAAGAAACAGGAAACATCTCAAATAAACAACCTAACCTTTCACCTAAAGGAATTAGAGAAAGAAGAACAAAAAACCCCCAAAGTTAGCAGAAGGAAAAAAATCATAAAAATCAGATCAGAAATAAATGAAAAAGAAATGAAAGAAATGATAGCAAAGATCAATAAAACTAAAAGCTGGATCTTTGAGAAGATTAAAAAAAATTGATAAACCGTTAGCCAGACTCATCAAGAAAAAAAGGGAGAAGACTCAGATCAATAGAATCAGAAATGAAAAAGGAGAAGTAACAACTGACACTGCAGAAATACAAAGGATCATGAGGGATTACTACAAGCAACTCTGTGCCAATAAAATGGACAACCTGGAAGAAATGGACAAATGCTTAGAAATGCACAACCTGCCAAGACTGAATCAGGAAGAAATAGAAAATATGAACAGACCAATCACAAACACTGAAATTGAAACTGTGATTAAAAATCTTCCAACAAACAAAAGCCCAGGACCAGATGGCTTCACAGGCGAATTCTATCAAACATTTAGAGAAGAGCTATCACCTATCCTTCTCAAACTCCTCCAAAATATAGCAGAGGGAGGAACACTCCCAAACTCATTCTACGAGGCCACAATCACCTTGATACCAAAACCAGACAAGGATGTCACAAAGAAAGAAAACTACAAGCCAGTATCACTGATGAACATAGATGCAAAAATCCTCAACAAAATACTAGCAAACAGAAGCCAATAGCACATTAAAAGGATCATACTCCATGATCAAGTGGGGTTTATTCCAGGGATGCAAGAATTCTTCAATATATGCAAATCAATCAACATAATACACCATATTAACAAATTGAAGGAGAAAAACCATATGATCATCTCAATAGATGCAGAGAAAGCTTTTGAGAAAATTCAACACTCATTTATGATAAAAACCCTGCAGAAAGTAGGCATAGAGGGAACTTTCCTCAACATAATAAAGGCCATATATGACAAACCCACAGCCAACATCATCCTCAATGGTGAAACTGAAAGCATTTCCACTAAGATCAGGAACAAGACAAGGTTGCCCACTCTCAGCACTCTTATTCAATATAGTTTTGGATGTTTTAGCCACAGCAATCAGAGAAGAAAAAGCAATAAAAGGAACCTAAATCAGAAGCGAAGAAGCAAAGCTGTCACTGTTTGCAAATGACATGATACTCTACATAGAGAATCCTGAAGATGCTACCAGAAAACTACTAGAGCTAATCAATGAATCTGGTAAAGTAGCAGGATACAAAATTAATGCATAGAAATCTCTGGCATTTCTATACAGTAGTGATGAAAAATCTGAAAGTGAAATCAAGAAAACACTCGCATTTACCATTGCAACAAAAGGAATAAAATATCTAGGAACAAACCTACCTAAGGAGACAAAAGACCTGTATGCAGAAAATTGTAAGACACTGATGAAAGAAATTAAAGATGATACAAGTAGATGGAGAGATATACCATGTTCTTGGATTGGAAGAATCAACATTGTGAAAATGACTCTACTACCCAAAGCAATCTACAGATTCAATGCAATCCCTATCAAACTACCACTGGCATTTTTCACAGAACTAGAACAAAAATTTCACAATTTGTATGGAAACACAGAAGACCCCGAATAGGTAAAGCAATCTTGAGAACGAAAAGTGGAGCTGGAGGAATCAGGCTCCCTGACTTCAGAGTATACTACAAAGCTACAGTAATCAAGACAGTATGCTACTGGCATGAAAACAGAAAGATAGATCAATGGAACAGGATAGAAAGCCCAGAGATAAATCCACGCACATATGGTCACCTTATCTTTGATAAAGGAGGCAGCAATGTACAGTGGAGAAATGACAGGCTCCTCAATAAGTGGTGCTGGGAAAACTGGAGATCTATCTGTAAAAGTATAAGATTAGATCGCTCCCTAACACCATACACAAAAATAAGCTCAAAATGGATTAAAGACCTAAATGTAAGGCCAGACAGTATCAAACTCTTAGAGGAAAACATAGGCAGAACACTCTATGACATAAATCACAGCAAGATCCTTTTTGACCCACCTCCTAGAGAAATGGAAATAAAAACAAAAATAAACAAATGGGACCTCATGAAACTTCAAAGCTTTTGCACAGCAAAGGAAACCATAAACAAGACCAAAAGACAACCCTCAGAATGGGAGAAACTATTTGCAAATGAAGCAACTGACAAAGGATTAATCTCCAAAATTTACAAACAGCTCATGCAGCTCAATAACAAAAAAACAAACAACCCAATCCAAAAATGGGCAGAAGACCTAAATAGACATTTCACCAAAGAAGATATACAGACTTCCATCAAACACATGAAAGAATGCTCAACATCATTAATCATTAGAGAAATGCAAATCAAAGCTACACTGAGATATCATCTCACACCAGTCAGAATGGCCATCATCAAAAAATCTAAAAACAATAAATGCTGGAGAGGGTGTGGAGAAAAGGGAACACTCTTGCACTGCTGGTGGGAATGTGAATTGTTACAGCCATTATGGAGAACAATATGGAGGTTCCTTAAAAATCTACAAATAGAACTATCATATGACCCACCAATCCCACTACTGGGCATTACCCTGAGAAAACCATAATTCACAAAGAGTCATGTACCAAAAGGTTCATTGTAGCTCTATTTACAATACCCCAGAGATGGAAACAATCTAAGTGTCCATCATCGGATGAATGGATAAAGAAGATGTGGCACATATATACAATGGAATATTACTCAGCCATAAAGAGAAACGAAATTGAGCTATTTGTAATGCGGTGATAGACCTAGAGTCTGTCACACAGAGTGAAGTAAGTCAGAAAGAGAAAGACAAATACCGTATGCTAACACAGATATATGGAATTTAAGAAAAAAAAATGTCATGAAGAACCTAGGGATAAGACAGGAATAAAGCCACAGACCTCCTAGAGAATGGACTTGAGGATACGGGGAGGGGGAAGGGTAAGCTGTGACAAAGCGAGAGAGAGGCATGGACATATATACACTGCTAAAGGTAAGGTAGATAGCTAGTGGGAAGCAGCTGCATAGCACAGGGAGATCAGCTCGGTGCTTTGTGACCGCCTGGAGGGGTGGAATAGGGAGGGTGGGAGGGAGGGAGATGCAAGCGGGAAGAGATATGGGAACATATGTATATGTATAACTGATTCACTTTTTTGTAAAGCAGAAACTAACACAACATTGTAAAGCAATTATACTCCAATAAAGATGTAAAATAAAATAAAATAAAATAAAATAAACATACTATAAAATACAAGGGAATATTGTAAGATCTGACAAACGATAAGACATGATAGCACCAGATACATAAAGAGCTATCGTGTAGAAAAGGAATGGGACTTACTTTTTCTCTAAATCTAAGAGTAATCCATGGCATAGTGCTATGTGAAAATGCAGAGCAAAATATTCCATCAATGACTGCAAATATGTAAACATTTAATATGCAAGTGAATAAGGATTGAAGGTAACTAGGACAGATGAAACACTGGTGTGTTTAGGTGATGGTACCGTGGCCAAGTTGTGTTGACTCTTTGTTTAGTATTGTTCTGCAAAAAAGAAATTTTAACAAAAGCAAACACATAAAAGAAGAAATGGAAGTGCTATAATCATAGAAAAATGTTCAGCCTTACTATAATCTAAAAACAAATAGATTTACATATTTATCAAAATGAAAAACGTTAAAAATAGATAATACCTAGTACTAGTAAGGTCTCAGGAAATAAGATCTCTAATACAGTTCTGACCAGAGGGTAAATTTTTACACATTTTCTGAGGAAAAATTTGGCAAACTATATAAAAAAGAATAAACAATAGTGACAATCCTTTGATGCAGCAATTCCACTTTTACGAGTGTATCCTAAGTAAGTAAGGATTTATGTAACGTTCGAACTAAAAAGGTACTCACAGAAGCCTTGTTTATAATCCATAAAAATTAAAAATAACCTAAATGTCTATTATTAGTTAATTTGGCTCAGTAAATTATACAATAGAATATTATGCAGACATTAAAATTATGTGCAAAAAGTACATATATATATATATATTTTTTTTTTTGGTTGCACTGCACAGCATATGCGGTCTTAGTTCCCCAACCAGGGATCAAACCGTGACCCCTGCAGCGGAAGTGTGGAGTCCTAAGCTCTGGACCACCAGGGAATTCCCTGGAAAAAAGTACATCTGATGGCAATAAAGGAAGTTCACAACTTGAACGAAACAGGTAACTAAGTACTCTGCATAGTACGGTCCAGTTTTCGTTTAAAAATATTCTATATATATTTACTATATGTGCATATACACATAGCATATACACATACATATACATATATACATATATAACATTGTAAAGCAATTATACTCCAATAAAGATGTAAAATAAAATAAAATAAAATAAAATAAACATACTATAAAATACAAGGGAATATTGTAAGATCTGACAAACGATAAGACATGATAGCACCAGATACATAAAGAGCTATCGTGTAGAAAAGGAATGGGACTTACTTTTTCTCTAAATCTAAGAGTAATCCATGGCATAGTGCTATGTGAAAATGCAGAGCAAAATATTCCATCAATGACTGCAAATATGTAAACATTTAATATGCAAGTGAATAAGGATTGAAGGTAACTAGGACAGATGAAACACTGGTGTGTTTAGGTGATGGTACCGTGGCCAAGTTGTGTTGACTCTTTGTTTAGTATTGTTCTGCAAAAAAGAAATTTTAACAAAAGCAAACACATAAAAGAAGAAATGGAAGTGCTATAATCATAGAAAAATGTTCAGCCTTACTATAATCTAAAAACAAATAGATTTACATATTTATCAAAATGAAAAACGTTAAAAATAGATAATACCTAGTACTAGTAAGGTCTCAGGAAATAAGATCTCTAATACAGTTCTGACCAGAGGGTAAATTTTTACACATTTTCTGAGGAAAAATTTGGCAAACTATATAAAAAAGAATAAACAATAGTGACAATCCTTTGATGCAGCAATTCCACTTTTACGAGTGTATCCTAAGTAAGTAAGGATTTATGTAACGTTCGAACTAAAAAGGTACTCACAGAAGCCTTGTTTATAATCCATAAAAATTAAAAATAACCTAAATGTCTATTATTAGTTAATTTGGCTCAGTAAATTATACAATAGAATATTATGCAGACATTAAAATTATGTGCAAAAAGTACATATATATATATATATTTTTTTTTTTGGTTGCACTGCACAGCATATGCGGTCTTAGTTCCCCAACCAGGGATCAAACCGTGACCCCTGCAGCGGAAGTGTGGAGTCCTAAGCTCTGGACCACCAGGGAATTCCCTGGAAAAAAGTACATCTGATGGCAATAAAGGAAGTTCACAACTTGAACGAAACAGGTAACTAAGTACTCTGCATAGTACGGTCCAGTTTTCGTTTAAAAATATTCTATATATATTTACTATATGTGCATATACACATAGCATATACACATACATATACATATATACATATATTTGGTCCTTGATTTCTTTTTTGCTCATGTGTATATAACATTTTAAAATTTATTATTTGATTTTATTACATTATTTATGTTATTGTTTATATAACAAAACAAATCAATTAAAAATAAAATATGAGGGCTTCCCTGGTGGTGCACTGATTAAGAATCTGCCTGCCAATGCAGGGCACACGGGTTCGAGCCCTGGTCTGGGAAGATCCCATGTGCCGCGGAGCAACTAAACCCGTGTGCCACAACTACTGAGCCTGCACTCTAGAGCGCACGAGCTACAGCTACTGAGCCCACGTGCCACAACTACTGAAGCCCACGCGCCTAGAGCCCGTGCTCTGCAACAAGAGAAGCAACGACAATGAGAAGCCCGCTCACCGCAACTAGAGAAAGCCTGTGCACAGCAACCAAGACCCAACATAGCCAAGAAAAAAAGAAAAGAAAATTTTAAAAAAAGAGCTTTTCTCATCTATCAAATATGGAAAGTTTTTAAAAAATATGGATTATATAACACAAAGTTCAGGGCACTTAGTTTGTAATGGAGCAGGACCCTATGGGGCCTTCCTGGGACAGGCCTTTTCTCATATCCTCTTCTTTAGTTCCTCTCTGAAGTACTTAGATAACAGCATTTCATGCACATTTCCGGAGTTGTTTTACAGATGTGAAAACCCCCCAATGAAAGGAAGGTATTAACTACTTGATGACCATGAGCACATAGCCCCAGGCCTCCCCATAGCCTAAGGACTGATAATGTTTATCCCTGTGACACCTCCCTGTTGCCTGCACATTCAGCCAATCAGAGAATTGTGCGTGAGCTGATCCCATACCTTGCAACTCCTCCCCCGCCCCCACCCCCCTACCCGGCTTTTAAAAAAATGCTTTGCTGAAACTCTTTAAGGAGTTTGGGGTTTTTTTTAGAGCAATGAGTCACCTGTCTCCTCAGTGGCCCTGCAATAAACATTTCTCTGCTCCAAACGCCCACGTTTTGGTGTTTGCCCTCACTGTGCGTTGGGTACACGAACTTGCGCTAACAAGTTGATGATCAATAAATACTTCCTAAATGGGAAGGAAATCTAAAAAAGAGTGGATATATGTATACATATAACATTCATTTTACGGTACAAATGAAACTAACAAAACATTGTAAAGCAACTAAACTTCAATAAAAATTATTTTAAAAATTTATCAGAAAAAAAAATACTAGTTCCTCTCTCTTCCCTGGTGACAGGAGGTATTCAAGCACAAATTAGAAAATGGCAGATCTGGGATGTAGTTGAAGAGATTTAGGCAAGAGGTTTTTATTAGATGAACTCTAAAGCTCCTTTCAACTCTGACATTTCATGATCAACCCAATTTTCCCCTATTTACCTCTTAAACTGTCAACTGGGATAATACAAAAAACTACGGTTTGTATTGACTACCTAGTAGTTGTGTTACCATCAGTAGCACTGTACATTGTGAATGGCGGTGGTGTGAAAAAAAATCCGGCACAAGGGAAGCCAGACCCAAGTCCCAGCCCACCTCTCCATTGACAGTTCCTTGGCTCCTTTTTTTGTGAATGAGCGGTGGTCCTCAGGCCTCAGATCAGACACTATCCGCGAGAAACAGAACTTTAAAAAGGGAATTACTTTCCTTTTCCAAGGAGTTGCCGGGTGGACCAACACAGAGGAATGGAGCGCCCTTTCCAACCGTCTGAGAGTATGGGAGACGTTCAAGACCCTGGGATCCAGTCAGTAAGGGACGACTGGGGAGCTCTCTCTAGGCACTGAGAGGGCCTCTCCCAGTTGGCCGCACCGGGCCTTCTCCGCCGGGCGCCGGGAGGTCGCGCTGGCCGCGGCTACAAGCAGGACAGCACGGAGGGGCCAAACGCCCTGCCAGGTACCCTTACGGCCCCCACGTGCACGCGGGCCGCGAAAGGCTGGGGCCTCGGGCGGGGGCGGGGCCAAGGCCGCGGGGCGGGGCTCCAGCTGCGCGCGCGGAGCGGGGGCGGGGCGCGCAGCGTGGTCTGGTCAGGCCCGGCGCTCTTCCTCCTCCCGCGCCCAGGCCTGGCGGGCCGAGCTCCTCCCCCGCTCGGCCTCTCTCCCCACCCCTGCCCTCCTTCTGCCCAGCAGTTCCTCCTTCCCTCCTCCCCCTCTTCCTCGGTGAGGTGCTCCTCCATCAGCCAGCCAGCATGGCGGCCGTGGAGACGCGTGTGTGCGAGACGGACGGTTGCAGCAGTGAGGCCAAGCTCCAGTGTCCCACCTGCATCAAGCTGGGGATACAGGGCTCGTACTTCTGCTCGCAGGTAGACTCCCGCTCCCCAGCGGCGCCGTCGCCGCCCCCCCCCCCCCCCCC
>NW_006790551.1:2812486-2836611 GCF_000442215.2 Lipotes vexillifer
CCCCCCCGCCTGACCTCGCCGCCGGTCGGGACATGCTCCTCCTCTTACCCCCGCGGTCGCGCCGGCCGCGCTTCCTCCTCCCCACAGTCTGAAGCGCCGCCGCCCCCTCTCTCCTCCGGGGCATCTGGGGCCCCACCGGATCCCGGCCGCGCGGGGCGCACGCTGGGTACTGGCGCGGGCGGCCGCGGCCATGTGGGCTGGGGGCGGAAGCGGACTTGCCCTGAGTAGCTCGGCCGCGCTGGGGCCCCGCGTTGAGGGGCCGGTTCTCACCGCGCATCCTCTGCCCGGGCTGGGGCTGCCAGGTGTGCGGGCTACCTGGGACAGGTGGGGACGCCGGGGGAAGGGGGCAGCCCCAGCTGTGCGAGTCGTCACAGCTGCAGCTCCCGGCAGGGCTCTGATCTTGGTCGCTGGGGGCTGCGGGGCCGGGTAGTCACTCTGGTCCCTACGGGATTGGGGGTCGGAAGAGACCCGCTGGCCTTTGAAGAGTGAGTTACCTGGGACGGTGGGGGTCGCAGAGAGGAGGTATACTAGCTCCAGCCCCACCCACCTCTGTTCGTAGGTTTTACTGCTGCGCATTGACTCCGGCAACTTTGGGGTTGGGGATGGAGAGGGATCTATGTAATTCATTCGTTTCCTTTGGCATCCAAAATTATTAATTTACAAAACCATAAGTTAACAGTATGAGTCACCTCTGATTTACTGAATTTACCACTGAGTGAAAAAGACAGTTCCATTAAGAGTTATGCTTTAAAGCCGTAGTGTATTTTTAACAAGTTTTGTGCGGTGGAGCAAAGCCAGCACTGAATGGGGTCCGGACTGCAACGTGTGCTGGTGTTTATGTTTACTGAAGAGCACTGGTGTTCCGGCTGCATTTAGACGCCCGGAGTATTGGCCCGGCGGCATTGGTACGGCTTTTAGTTACAGTCCGGATTTGTTGAAGAGAGGCACGTGAATATTCAGGTACTAAATCAGTAGTGTCCCGCAGGGAGGAGAGCATGAACAAAGAGTCTGAAGGCACGGTCAGGGCCCTGGCCTTGCCGTTGACTGTGAGATCTTGAACTAGTCAAGTTACTTAATCTTTCTGAGCACCTCTATGCAGAGGGGAAGATAATACTTTTACTTGCATATTTCACAAGGTTGTTCTGAGGCCCAAATTATCCAATGAATGTGAAATCTTGGTAAAACCTAAGGAGGTTCTTTTTAAAGGTCGTCAGTACACTGTAGCACTGTTATATATAAAAATATAAATGAATAGAAGGAAAACAAATACATAAGAGCAATAATATAAATATTTCAAATATAAACTGTGTAAACATAAAGATGCATGTAAAATTAACGTATAAATAAAATCCTTAAGGTCCAGCGCTTGTAGATAAGCAGTTGTAAGAGATCCTAGCTATGTTGTACAGGTGTTGTTTTCAGATAGGATATGATCCTTGACCTTGTTAGTATCATTTGGCAAAAGTTGCACATGGAGAAGTGTTGCTCATTTTAAAAATAGCATTGGGACTACTCAACATGCTAAAAGTGGTCTGAGTCCTTTTGTTTCTTTAAAATAATTTTCAAATTCTATAATTTGTTGAGGCCTGTGTGGGACCTGGACTTAAAACAAAAAAACAGTAGTTTATCTTCGGAAATTGTGTACTGCATGAGTAGACTAATGTGGTTTATGTTGTGCTTAAATTTAGTTGGCATTTGGTAATGTTAAATGAATTGATATGTACACAGACTTACCTGCTGGGATTTAAAAAAGATACTATGAAGCCATATTCATCAGGGATGGGTGATATTCTCTTAGGCATGGTTTTATTCAGTAGAAAGAACATTGGCTCATTGGGGTTTATGGAAAAATGCCAACACATTTGTGAAAACATGCAGGGTTTATTCAGTACGGTAGGTATTTCATGTTGGATTCTGCAGGTATATTTCTAGTCCCATTGTTATACCTGTAGTCAAACATATCCTGAATGGTGCTCAAAGCTGTCTCTTTCTTCATTTCTGTTACTACCTCCTTTAGTCAGTTTTAAAAATTTCTCGCCAGTTTCTCTTAGTTCATTTCCCTGCTGTAGTTTCCCACCTTGCAAATAAACACTCACACACACACACAAAAAAAAAAAAATCAAAGGAAGAAAACCTTTTGTACAGAAGTTATTTCTCCCCTAGCATAGCACAGTCTGACTATGCTTACCACCACCTATAACAAATAGAGTTACCATTGCTTGCAGGATTCTAGCCCCATAGTCAGGGCACCTGTCTTCTGAAATCACAGCTATTCTTTCAGTCCCAGCTTGAGACCTTGATCAATCATTAACTTTTCCTAAGCCAGTTTCCACATTTGTGATGAAACTAGGGCTTCGTGCCACTTCTCTGATCATCTTTACTAGCAGTGGTCTGTCTTTTCTCTTCTCCTTGCTCCTCTGGTCCCCAGCCTGGCTATCTGGCCAGCTTGTCTCTGGGAACAAACCGAACAAAACTACAAGAGCCGTAACAGAAGTAAGCCTTTCCCGGTTACTCTGTCACACCACCTTATTCCCTTTATAACATTTTATACAATCTGTAATTATTTCATTTTTGTTCTTGTTTATCTGTCTTTTAATCAGAAGGTGAAGTCATGAAGAAGCTATCTTGTTCACTTCCCTATCCTCATTTCTCAACACAATGCTCTATGCAGTAGGTGGTCAATAAATGCTTGAGTCATTGTATCAAAAGGCAGAATAAAGAGGTAGACTACTGCATTTGAATCACAGCTCCATTACTTACTAGCTGTGTGCTTTAGGTAGATAACCTTTGTTTTTTGTTATAGCCTTTTAAAATGGGTCTATGAATAAATAGTACCAACATCAGGGTTGGTACTAAATACTAAAGACTAAATACTAAGTGTATGTAAAACACTTAGCATAGCAGTGCATTTCATCAGTGTTAGCTCTTTTTATTGTTATACTGAGTTTATGCTTAAGAAGATAGAAATATTTTTATTTAGGACGCTTAATTTTAAGAAAAATTTTGGTCCTTTAATGAGTAAAACCCGTTTTACTTGAAATCAAGCATTTCAGGAGTTCCTGATGTTTGATGGTATTTCTTTATAGATGTATCCATCTTATTCAATAGTAGTTGACCAATTTTAATAGTAGTTTAGTAGTTTACTTGTAGTCCCTAACAGTTTGTAAGAGTTTTTTGAGGATGGAGGCTGTGCTGTACTCATTTTTGTATTTCTTTTAAGTGCCTTGTACACAGTAGGCACTCAGTTCATTAAATGAAAGAAGAAAGGTCATTGGGCCTGAGAAGGAAAAGCAAAGAGCAATCAAGCCCTTAGTGAACACCCCAGGGCAGATGCTATCTTGTCCTTAGTTGAAGGATCTACTGAGAAGGACCTGAGTGATTTGCAGCCCTTCATAAGGCATAAGAACTTAAAAGGTAGTATAGTATAAGTGGAAGGAGCCTGCCTGGGTTTGGAGTCAGACCTGGGTTTAAAATTTTTGAGACCATGTCCTTGGGTAAGTCATCTCCTATTTTATGAGAGGGCTAATGGTACACCCTCTTTATGGAGCTGAGGTGAAGGTGAATAAGAGCATGCGAAGTGCCTCACACAGTGTTCAGTAAATAGTTTTATTACACACATAGCCTTATGTCTAATACTATTACAGTCAGATATAAGGAAGGTTTAAAAATGTTTAAGGAGTCCTAGAGTAATGAAAATAAAAACAAAAATAAACAAATGGGCCCTAATTAAACTTAAAAGCTTTTGCATAGCAAAGGAAACCATAAACAAGACGAAAAGACAACCCTCAGAATGAGAGAAAATATTTGCAAGTGAAACATCGGACAAAGGATTAATCTCCAAAATATACAAACTGCTCATGGAGCTCAATATCAAAAAAAAACAAACAACCCAATCAAAAAATGGGCAGAGGACCTAAATAGACATTTCAACAAAGAAGACATATAGATGGCCAAGAGGCACATGAAAAGATGCTCAACATCACTAATTATTAGAGAAATGCAAATCAAAACTACAATGAGGTATCAGCTCACACTGGTCAGAATGGCCATTATCAAAAAATCTAGAAACAATAAATGCTGGAAAGGGTGTGGTGGAATGCTGCACTCTTGGTGGGAATGTAAATTGATACAACCACTATGGAGAACAGTATGGAGGTTCCTTAAAAAACCAAAAACAGAAGTGCCATATGACCCAGCAATCCCACTACTGGGCATATACCCTGAGAAAACCATAATTCAAAAAGAGACATGTACCACAATGTTCATTGAAGCACTATTTACAATAGCCAGGACATGGAAGCAACCTAAATGTCCATCAACAGATGAATGGATAAAGATGTGGCACAAATATACAATGTAATATTACTCAGCCATAAAAAGAAACGAAATTGAGTTATTTGTAGTGAGGTGGATGGACCTAGAGTCTGTCATGCAGAGGGAAGTAAGTCAGAAAGGAAAACAAATACCATATGCTAACGCATATATATGGAGTCTAAAAAAAAATAGAAATGGTACTGATGAACCGAGTGGCAGGGCAGGAATAAAGACGTAGACATAGAGAATGGACTTGACATGGTGTGGGGAGAGGGGGAAGCTGGGGGAAAGTGAGAGTAGCATTGACATATATACACCACTAAATGTAAAATAAGTAGCTAGTGGGAAGCAGCAGCATAGCACAGGGAGATCAGCTCTTTGCTTTGTGACCACCTAGAGGGGTGGGATAGGGAGGGTGGGAGGGAGGCTCAAGAGGGAGGGGATATGGGGATATATGTATGCATATGGCTGATTCACTTTGTTGTACAACAGAAACTAACCCAGCATTGTGAAGCAATTATACTCCAATAAAGATGTATTTAAAAAAAAATAAAAATATAAGCAGTAAATAAACATATTCTATGAAATGGAGAAGCATCGTTTGTTATGAACATTTTGAACAAATTCTTGCAATAGCTTCTTTCAAGGAAGCAGTGGTGATGTAAGGTGACTGATTGGGTCTTCAGTAAGAAAGTAAGTGGGTGGGCATCTTGTATGTTGGAGTTGGAAAGTGAGGAAGGAATTGCCCTTCCAACATGTAGCATCTTTGAAATGCAGACCTGCCCTCTAAGACGCTTTCTCCTTTGGTAACAAAGTTCCTGAGAATGCGGAGTGTTTCTGGAACTCATCTTCATCCTCCTTGGAGGTATTACCATATTATACTTTTTATTCCTAGGGATTTTCTTTAAATTCCTCACATTACCTCATACTATGCCTAGATATTGCTGTAAGATAGGTGTTTGGGTACAACTGTCTTAGCTTCTTATTAAAAAATGAATAGGATGAAGGTCTAGAGAGGTTGTGATTTTTTTTTAAACAAAAATAACTTTTGCTGTAGAAAAAATTAGAAAATGCAGGTGAAAAGTTACCCAGTGATTATTTCTGTGAGTTTTTTGATGAGTATTCTTACAAACACATTTATATATTCTTATATACATTTATGTGCATATACTTGTATGTGTTTTTGTCAGAATGGTACCATAATATACATAATCTTAGGGGATTTGCTTACTTTTACGTCTTAACTAATACATTGGGAATGTCTTTAATAGCTACATTTACATTATCCTTTGTAGTGGCTGGACTAATATACAATGTGATCGGTGCACCGTCCTTTATTTACTCACTTATGGTTGAATTTACTTTCTTTTCAATTTTTTTAGCTACTGTTTAACTGCTCTTCAATAAATGTTCTTGTGAAATTTAAATCATTTTGATTTACTCAGGAGTATAGGATAATAGTAGGACTGGTACAGGAGCCCAGGAACCAAGGATTGAAGCACCCCAAGCTGCTAGTAGTTCTCACAGTGTAGTGAATGGATTGTTACTAGTTTGAGAAACTTCTGGTGGTGAATGGAGATCTCCTTTTATTGACATGTTTGTATTATAAATGCTTGTCATGCATTATACTTTTATTCCAATAGAACTTGTGAAAACCAAGCATCATTTGGTTGGTAGATAGTAAAAAGTTGAACAAATCTTTAACTCTGAGTTACTGTTTTAGAGATTGAAGGGCTATTGGAAGTAGATGTGATCTTATACTATTGATATAGCTTGTGGTAGAAGTTTTAGTCACTTTTTTTTTTTTTTGGGGGGGGGAGTCTGTTTCAGATTTGGCATACTTACAACATTTTTAGTTTGGTCTTAGTAATTTGGTGGGGATGACAGACACATAAGCCCATTGCTAAACACATACCCAGCTCTAGACAGGAGGGAGGAGCTTTAGCATGGTAGCTCCTTCTCTATAAATGAGGAATTGTCTTTGGTATTAATAGCAAATCCATTTAGTTGATGTAATATAGGCAGGAATACTCTATAGAGCAACCATTGGGATTCTCTCCATATTAAAGTTTTAATGTAACCAAATATAAATATAATTATCCTTTCTGCTTGATCCTGAACCTCTCTTGACCTCACAGTTTTAACATGAAGCATTTGCTTATTCATGCTTGGGCAGCTCAACAATTATAAATCTTTTTTTTCTTTGATTGATATCAATCTTGATTCTGGCTTTGAATAAAGAACAATTCAACACACCCTGTAAGCTAGGCCTGCCTTTCTCAATGTGTGTATTTAGCAGCTATAGTTGAACCTAGGAAAGGGGGCCCTCTGAAAATTCCCCTCAATTATTCATTGCAAATGAGTTTTCCCTTTGTGCACCATTCACAATAGCTAAGTTGTGGAAACAACCTACATATCCATGGATGGATGACCAAATAAACAAAATGTGGTATAAATATGTAACAGAATACTATTCAATTTTTTTTTTTTGGCGTTACGCGGGCCTCTCACTGTTGTGGCCTCTCCTGTTGCGGATCACAGGCTCCGGATGTGCAGGCTCAGCGGCCATGGCTCACGGGCCTAGCCGCTCCGTGGCATGTGGGATCTTCCCGGATCAGGCACGAACCCGCGTCCCCATGCATCGGCAGGCGGACTCTCAGCCACTGTGCCACCAGGGAAGCCCAGAATACTATTCAGTTTTAACAAAGAAGGGAATTTTGCAATGTACCACAACATGGATGCATCTGGAGGACATTGTGCAGAGTGAATAAGTCAGTCACAGAAAGACAAATACTGTGTGATTCCACTTACAAAAGGTACCTGAAATAGTCAAAATCAGACACGCAAAGAGTGGTTGCCAGGGGTTGGGTGAAGGGGGAAATGGGGAGTTACTAATTAATAGGCATAAAATTTCAGTCAAGTAAGATGGATAAGCTCTAGAGATCTGCTCTTTACCATTGTACCCACAACAATGTAAATTATATATATATAAATTTTTTGGCTGTGCCCTGTGGCATGTGGCATCTTAGTTCCCCGACCAAGGATTGAACACGTGCCCCGTGCATTGGAAGTGTGGAGCCTTAACCACTGGACTGCCAGGGAAGTCCCATGTAAATTATTATTGACACTTAACAATTGTTAAGAGGGTAGATCTCATGTTAAAGTCTTCTTACCATTAAAAAAAAAAAGTTCTTTTCCTGTTTTTGTCTCTAGTAACCTATCTGTTTTATAGCTACGTTCAGTGGGGACTTCTTCCTGATACACCAGAGCTGTGCCATGTCTGTTGAAAGCATTCCTAAAATCCCTGTCAGCTGGAGTTGGCTAGTGTGACATTTATCTGGGTCATTGGCTCAGGCCTCTAAAGAGTGGTTTGGGTATAAGTGAAATTTTGTGACTTTAGCAGTTTCCTTATCATCATATAGTGGGAGGCAACAGAGACTTTTCCATATTTTGAACTTGTATTTATTGGTTCTGCCTTGATAAAAGGGCAGCCCTTTGCATCAGATTCTGAAGGTTATCCTGCTTTATCGATCAAACTATGAGCTCAAATCATTCAGAAAAATAGGTAAATGTAAGTGCCATTAGATTTTAGACATGGCATGGCTTTTTTTTTTTTCCCTCTGAATGGGGATTTATTTTCTTACTGATTATTTCACTAATTGGTGCTAGTGATGGGTTTGACTATTTGAATACTGATAACTCTGCATTGTTCACTACTAATATGTAGAGAAAAATATAAATGCAGTTATGTGATTTAGTATTGCTTTTGAATTGAGGTTTTTAAGTACCTTAAAGTCAGGATCTATAAGGTTTTTTTTTTTTTACTCACTTGTTTTTATTAGATGTTGAATAGGATAAAAAACTAACAGTAAGTCATCCATAGGATCTAAAGAAACATGAAATAGTAAATGCCTCTATACTTAACCACCTAAGTTATTAAAAAGAACATTATTAGTAAAGCAAGTAAAACCAGAAGGCTCTTACGTGTCTCTCACCCAAGTGGAACTCCCTATTCTGAATTTTGTGTTTATCATTCATTTACTTTTCATGTTTGATTCCTTAGATAATACATTGTTTAGTTTTGGTATTTTTGAGATTTTTATAAATGAAATCACTGCAAGCATTCTAAAACTTGCTTTATATATTGAGGTGCTCCTGTGTTGCACCTAGGAGTGCAACATGGGGGGGGGGCTGGGAGCTGAGGCTCAGGCTTCTGTGGTCAGACCCCAGGGAGAGGACTGGGGTTGGCTGTGTGAACACAGCCTGAAGGGGGCTAGTGCACCACAACTAGCAGGGAGGGAGTCTGGGAAAAAGTCTGGAGCTGCCGAAGAGGCAAAAGGCCATTGTCTTGGAGTGCGCAAGGAGAGGGGCTTCCTGCTCTGTGTTCCCACAGGTGACAGAGCACCACCTAAGTGAGCTCCAGAGATGGGCACGAGCTGCAGCTATCATCTTGGACCACAGAGGCGGGCACGGACCGCTACTGCTGCCACCAAGTATCCTGTTTGCAAGCGCAGGTCACTACCCACACCCTCCTGGGAGCCTGTGCAGCACGCCACTGCCAGGGTCCTGTGATCCAGGGGCAACTTCCCCAGGAGAACACATGGTGCACCTCAGGCTGTTTCAGTGTCACTCTGGCCTTTGCTGCCACAGACACGCCCCGCATTCCATCTGTGACTGCCGTACCCCTCCCTCTCCTCGGCCTGAGTGAGCAAGAGAGCTCTAATCAGCCACTGCTTTAACCCCCTCCTATCTGGGCAGGAAACAGATGCCTGAGGGTGGCCAACATGCCCTCAGGGACCAAAACCAAAGCTGAACCCCAGGAGCTGTGCAAACAAAGAATAGAAAGGGAAATTTCTCTGTGTAGCCTCAGGAGCAGCGGACTAAATGCCTGCAATTGGCTTGGTAAACCCTGTATATGTGGAATACCTGAATAGACAATGAATGCTCCCAAAAAAAGGTGGTGGACTTTGGGGAGCAGCTGTAGACTTGGGGTTTGCTTTCTGTGTCTAATTTGTTTCTGGTTTTATGTCTATTTTTGTTTTTGGTTTTATCTTAGTTTAGTTTTAAGTGCTTGTTATCATTGGTGGATTTGTTTATATGTTTGGTTGCTCTCTTCGTTTTTTTTTTTCTTTCTCTTTTTGTGAGTGTGCATGTGTGTAAGTTTCTTTGTGTGATTTTGTCTGCTTTTACCATTTGTTTTGAGGCTCTGTCTGTTCAGTTTTTTTTTCTTAATAAATTTATTTATTTATTTATTTAGTTTTGGCTGCATTGGGTCTTCATTGCTGTGCATGGGCTTTCTCTAGTTGCAGTGAGCGGGGGCTACTCTTTGTTGTGGTGCATGCCTTCTCACTGTGGTGACTTCTCATTGCGGAGCATGGGCTCTCGGCACGCAGGCTTCAGTAGTTGTGGCTCACGAGCTCTAGAGCTCAGGCTCAGTAGTTGTGGCGAATGGGCTTAGTTGCTCCGTGGCATGTGGTAGCTTACTGGATGAGGGCTCGAACCCATGTCCCCTGCGTTGTCAGGTGGATTCTTAACCACTGCGCCACCAGGGAAGCCCTGTTCGTTTTTTTATTTATTTTTTCTCCTCCTTTTCTTCCGAGCCGTGTGGCTGGTAGGGTCTTGGTGCTCAGGCTGGGTTTCGGGCCTGACCTTCTGAGGTGGGAGAGCCGAGTCCAGGATGTTGGATGACCAGAGGCCTCCCAGCCCCATGTAGTATTAATCAGCGAGAGCTCTCCCAAAGATCTCTGTCTCAACACTAAGACCCACCTCCACCCAACAGCCAGCAAGCTCTAGTGCTGGATGACCCATGCCAAACAACTAGCAAGATGGGAACACAACCACACCCATTAGTAGAGAGGCTGCCTAAAGTCATACTTAGTTTACAGACACCCCAAAACACACCACCTGACATGTCCCTGCCCACCAGAGGGACAAAATCCAGCCTCATCTACCAGAACACAGGCACCAGTCCCCCTAACCAGGAAGCCAACTTCACCCACTGGGGGCAGACACCAGAAATAATAGGAACTATGAACCTGCAGCCTACAAAAAGGAGACCCCAAACACAGTAAATTAAAAAAAATGAGAAGACAGAGAAATACACAGCAGGTGATGGAGCAAGGTAAAAACCCAACAGACCAAAGAAATGAAGAGGAAATAGTCTACCTGAAAAAGAATTCAGAGTAATGATAGTAAAGATGATCCAAAATCTTGGAAAAAGAATGGAGAAAATACAAGAAACATTTAACAAGGACCTAGAAGAACTAAAGAACAAACAAATAGAGATGAACAACAATAACTGAAATGAAAAATACAGTAGAAGGAATCAATAACAGAATAACTGAGGCAGAAGAACGAATAAATGAGCTGGAAGACACAATGGTGGAAATAACTTCCGAGGAGCAGAATAAAGAAAAAAGAATGAAAAAAATTGAAGACAATCTCAGAGGCCTCTGGGACAACACTAAATGCACCAACATTCAAATTATAGGGGTCCCAGAAGAAGAAGAGAAAAAGAAAGGGTCTGAGAAAATATTTTTAAGAGATTATAGTCAAAAACTTCCCTAACATGGGAAAGAAAATAGTCACCCAAGTCCAGGAAGCACATAGAGTCCCATACAGGATAAACCATAGGAGAAACACATCAAGACACATATTAATCAAACTAACAAAAATTAAATTCAAAGAAAAAGTATTAAAAGCAGCAGGGAAAAGTAACAACATACAAAGGAATCCCCACAAGGTTATCAGCTGATTTTTCAGCAGAAACTCTGTAGGCCAGAAGGGAGTGGCAGGATATAGTCAAAGTGATGAAAGAGAAAGACCTACAACCAAGATTACTCTACCCAGCAAGGATCTCACTCAGATTTGACAGAGAAATCAAAAGCTTTTCAGACAAGCAAAAGCTAAGAGAATTCAGCACCACCAAACCAGCTTTACAACAAATGCTAAAGGAACTTCTCTAGGCAGGAAACACAAGAGAAAGAAAAGGCCTACAAAACCAAAACCAAAGCAATTAAGAAAATGGGAATAGGAACACACATATCGATAATTACCTTAAATGTGAATGGATTAAAAGCTCCAACCAAAAGACACAGACTGACTGAATGGATACAAAAACAAGACCTATATATATGCTGTCTACAAGAGACCCACTTCAGACGTAGGGACACATGCAGACTGAAAGTGAGGGGATGGAAAAAGATATTCCATGCAAATGGAAATTTAAAAAAAGCTGAGTAGCAATACTCATATCAGACAAAATAGACTTTAAAATAAAGACTATTAAAAGAGACAAAGGACACTATATAATGATCAAGGGATCAATCCAAGAAGAAAATACAGTAATTGTAAATATTCATGCCCCCAACATAGGAGCACCTCAATACATAACGCAAATACTAACAGCCATAAAAGGGGACATTCACAGGAACACAATAATAGTAGGGGACTTTAACACCCCACTTTCACCAATGGACAGAGATCATCCAAAATGAAAATAAATGTGGAGACACCAGCTTTAAATGAAACATTAGACTAGATGGACTTAATTGATATTTACAGGACATTCCATCCAAAAACAACAGAATACACTTTCTTCTCAAGTGCACATGGAACATACTCCAGGATAGATCATATCTTGGGTCACAAATCAGCCTTGGTAAATTTAAGAAAATTGAAATCATATCAAGTATCTTTTCTGACCACAACGCTATGAGACTAGATATCAGTTACAGGAAAATAAATCTGTAAAAAATACAAACATACGGAAGCTAAACAGTACACTACTAAATAACCAATAGATTACTGAAGAAACCAAAGAGGAAATCAAAAAATACCTAGAAACAGATGACAATGAAAACACAACGACCGAAAGCTTATGGCATGCAGCAAAAGCAGTTCTAAGATGGAAGTTTATAGCAATACAATCCTACCTCAAGAAACAAGAAAAATCTCAAATAATCAACCTAACCTTATACCTGAAGCAATTAGAGAAAGAAGAACAAGAAAAACCCAAAGTTGGCAGAAGGAAAGAAATCATAAAGATCAGAAATAAATGAAAAAGAAATGAAGGAAACAATAACAAAGATCAATAAAACCAAAAGCTTGTTCTTTGTGAGTTAAACAAAATTGATAAACCATTAGCCAGACTCATCAAGCAAAAAAGACTCAAGAGAATTAGAAATGAAAAAGGAGAAGTAACAACTGATGCTGCAGAAATACAAAGGATCATGAGAGATTACTACAAGCAACTATATGCCAATAAAATGGACAACCTGGAAGAAATGGACAAATTCTTAGAAAAGCACAACCTTCCAAGACTGAACCAGGAAGAAATAGAAAATATGAACAGACCAGTTACAAGCACTGAAATTGAAACTGGATTAAAAATCTTCCAACAAACAAAAGCCCAGGACTGGATGGCTTCACAAGTGAATTCTATCAACATTTAGAGAAGAGCTAACCCCTGTCCTTCTCAAACTCTTCCAAAATATAGCAGAGGGAGGAACACTCCCAAACTCATTCTACGAGGCCACTATCAATCACCCTGATACCAAAACCAGACAAAGATGTCACAAAGAAAGAAAACTGCAGGCCAATATCACTGATGAATATAGATACAGAAATCCGCAACAAAACACTAGCAAAAAGAATCCAACAACACATTAAAAGGATCATACACCATGATCAAGTGGGGTTTATCCCAGGAATGCAAGGATTCTTCAATATACCAAATCCATCAATGTGAAAAACCATATTAAAAAATTGAAGGATAAAAACCATATGATAATTTCAATAGATGCTGAAAAAGCTTTTGATAAAATTCAACACCCATTTATGATAAAAACTCTCCATAAAGTGGGCATAGAGGAAACCTACCTCAACATAATAAAGGCCATATAAGAAAACCCCACAGCCAATATCATTTTCAATGGTGAAAAACTTAAACCGTTTCCTGTAAGATCAGGAAAAAGACAAGGTTGCCCACTCTCACCATTATTCAAAATAGTTTTGGAAGTTTTAGCCACAGCAATCAGAAAAGAAAAAGAAATAAAAGGAATACAAATCAGAAAACAAGAAGTAAAACTGTCACTGTTTGCAGATGACATGATACTATACCTAGAGAATCCTAAAGATGCTACCAGAAAACTACTAGAGCTAATCAGTGAATTTGGTAAAGTAGCAGGATACAATATTAACACACAGAAATCCCTTGCATTCCTATTACTAACAGCAAAAAGCTGTCATAGAAATTAAGGAAACTCCCATTTACCATGGCAACAAATAGAATAAAATAAACCAACCTAGGAATAAACCAACCTAAGGAGACAAAAGACCTGTATGCAGAAAACTATAAGACACTGATGAAAGAAATCAAAGATGATACAAACAGATGTAGAGATATACCATGTTCTTGAATTGGAAGAATCAACATTGTGAAAATGACTCTACTACCCAAAGCAATCTACAGATTCAATGCAATCCCTATCAAACTACCACTGGCATTTTTCACAGAACTAGAACAAAAATTGTACAGTTTGTGTGGAAACAGAAAAGACCCTGAATAGCCTAAGCAATCTTGAGAATGAAAAACGGAGCTGGAGGAATCAGGCTCACTGACTTTCGACTATACTACAAAGCTACAGTAATCAAGACAGTATGGTACTGGCACAAAAACAGAAATGTAGATCAATGAAACAGGATAGAAAGCCTAGAGGTAAACCCACTCCCATATGGTCGCCTTATCTTTGACAAAGGAGGCAAGAATATATGATGGTGAAAAGACAACCTCTTCTATGAGTGGTGCAAGGGAAAACTGGATAGCTATGTATAGAAGAATGAAATTAGAACACTTCCTAACACCATACACAAAAATAAACTCAAAATGGATTAAAGACCTAAACTTAAGGCCAGACACTATAAAACTGTTAGAGGAAAACATAGACAGAACATTCTATGATATAAATCACAGCAAGATCCTTTTTGACCCACCTTCTAGAGAAATGGAAATAAGATCAAAAATAAACAAATGGGACCCAATAAAACTTAAAACCTTTTGCACAGCAAAGAGACCATAAACAAGACGAAAACACAACCCTCAGAATGAGAGAAAATATTTGCAAATGAAGCAACTGACAAAGGATTAATCTCTAAAATTTACAAGCAGCTCAGACAGCTCAATATCAAAAAAAAGACAACCCAATCCAAAAATGTGTGGAAGACCTAAATAGACTTTTCTCCAACAAAGGTATACAGATATCAACCAACACATGAAAGGATGCTCAACATCAGTAATCATTAGAGAAATGCAAGTCAAAACCACGATGAGGTATCACCTCACACCGGTCAGAATGGTCATCATCAAAAAATCTAGAAACAATAAGTGCTGAAGAGGGTGTGGCGAGAAGGGAACTCTCTTGCACTGTTGGTGGGAATGTAAATTGATACAGCCACTATGGAGAACAGTATGGAGGTTCCTTAACAAACTAAAAATAGTAGTACCATATGACCCAGCGATCCTACTACTGGGCATATACCTTAAGAAAACCATAATTCAGAAAATGACATGTACCACACTGTTCATTGCAGCACTATTTGCAATAGCCAGGACACGGAAGCAACCTAAGTGTCCATCGACAGATGAATGGATAAAGAAAATGTGGCACATGTATACAATGGAATATTACTCAGCCATAAAATGAAACGGAATTGTGTTATTTGAACTGAGGTAGATGAACCTAAAGTCTGTCAGTCATGCAGAGGGAAGTAAGTCAGAGAAAAACAATTACCATATGCTAATGCATATATATGAAATTCAAAAGAAAATGGTTCTGATGAACCTAGGGGCAGGACAGGAATAAAGACGCAGGCGTAGAGAATGGACATGAGATGGTGTGGGGAAGGGGAAGCTGGGATGGAGCAAGAGGGTAGTATTGACATATATACACTACCACATGTAAAATAGCTAGAGGGAAGCAGCTGCATAGTGCAGGGAGATCAGCTCGGTGCTTTGTGACCACCTTGAGGTGGAAGAAAGGGAGGGTGGGAGGATGGTGCCAGAGGGAGGAGATATGGGGATATATGTATATGTATAGCTGATTCACTTTGTTCTACAGCAGAAAGTAACATAGCATTGTAAAGCAATTATACTCCAATAAAGATGTAAAAGAAAAAAATAACTGGATTTGGATAAATTGAAAGAAAAAAAAAAAGGTAAGTGAAAAGGTGTGCAAAGGGGAGGACATTCTTTCCAGGGGAAGGATATGTTTATGGAAGCAGGAGCAAGCTGAGGCGTGTGTTATGGCAGGTAGATTAGCTTTACGGTGGTAAAGAGTCTCAGTACAGAAATATAAGGAAATAAAATGATTGTTAGCAGAGTAGAGACCTTGCTGTTCCATTGAGTATATTTTTTCAAAATGTAAATACCTTCATTTGCATTTTCAGTATAAAAAGCAGTACATGATCTTTGCATAAATTTAAAACAGAAGTTTATAAAGTGAAAACTCTGTCATGATCATATCCTAAGAGAGTGTTAACGGTTTGGTTTATTGTCTTTTCAGACTTTTATGTATATATTACATAGAGGTTAGAGCATGGATACTGTGTACAGAGGGCCTGCATTTAAATCCTGGCTTTGTGATTAATTAGCTGTGTGGTTCTTTTACATGTTAATTAATCTCTCTGTGTTTCAGTTTCCTCTTCTGTAGAATGGGAAATAATAGTACTTACCCTTTAGAGTTGTAAGGGTTAACAGTTAATGCATAGTAAGTCCCTAAATTAGTGCTTGGCATGTAGTACACATTTAAATGTTACCTGTTGTTTTTATCTTTTGAAAACAAAAACAGCATAGTTGTTCTTTATTATGCACAGGTATACAGTTTTGTAACTTGTTAAAAAATGAATTTCTTTCTCACTGTGGTTAAAAAAGACATAGAGACGTTACCATCTTAAGCATTTCTTTTTTTGCGGTACGTGGGCCTCTCACTGTTGTGGCCTCTGCCGTTGCGGAGCACAGGCTTCGGACGCACGGGCTTAGCGGCCATGGCTCACGGGTCCAGCCGCTCCGCGGCATGTGGGATCTTCCTGGACCGGGGCACGAACCCGTGTCCCCTGCATCGGCAGGCGGACTCTCAACCACTGCGCCACCAGGGAAGCCCAAATCTTCATGTATTTTGAAATACAAGCCTTTAGCTAAGTAAGCTGTTTTGTGAGACAGTTCCTCAGTTTATTTAATGAGAATAATCCTCTTAGTCCTCTTATTAAAGCTGGGATTTGATGTAAGTTTCATGAACCACGTATAAAACACTGAAATCCTCTGAGGAAAGTACAAGGCTTTTTGTTTGGATAGCTAATTTTCAATGAATGTGATGAATTTCAAAATGTTAGTTGATGATAGGTACATTGAAAATATAGTTGGGAGAAAAATCGATGTGGTATAGCGTTGATCCCCAGTGCATTGTAAACTTCAGAGTACCAAGTAGTCTGAAAAATGTGAAGCATGTTCTGCTTTTCTAGGAGTATGTTCATAATCATGTTGAACGTGGGTTTTTTTTTTTGCTGAAATAGAATCAAGGAGGATTATTTTAAAATCTTGGTAATTGCTCCATAGCTTATGACTTTTCAGAATAGATATGAAAAAAATAGTTTACCATGAATACTTAAACGGTGTGTACCTTAACTTAAGGTGTGTACCGATACTTAAATGTTGGTCTTTACACATTATCTTGGGCTTTTTACTTTGAAGTGACAGTAAGGAGAAGCGTTTTGAAATATAGTTCCTTTAAAAAACTTATACTGCTTTTAGTTTGTTCAAAGTTTACCCGAGATCAAATCAACAGAGGTTACAACGAAATAGATTATTGATTGAATTGTAGAGGCAGTAATTGCTAAAGGGTTTGGAAGAAGTGTCATTTGTCACTGGGGTACAGGAGGAGTTTTACAGAGAAGGTGGCATTTAAAGTCATTTGTTATCTTCTAAACTCTTGCGGGAAGGTAAGTTTTGGATGGAGGAGAGGAGGGCATCTGCTTATTTAAGCGTAATTGCTTTGAAAGAGAAGATATGAAATTGGGCACAGGTGAGAGTGGCTCCCCCTCGCTGCTCCTGTCTCAGAGCAACTCTTTGTTCTGTTTGAAATACTAAAGATTGCTCTAGATTTCTTTTTACAAGAGTTCTGTGATCAGTAGTGGTACAGAGAAAAACTTGGCATCTACTCTGATACACTCCAGATGGCAAGCATTAGCAAATAGAATCGAAAATCTTTTGTTTATTTAGAATTCAAGAAGATTTGATGATTGGGTTTCTGCATGTTTTCCTGTTGTAAATAACATTACCTTTTGAGTGGAGAAACTAGGAACAATCAACAAATAATGGTGAATGTGTAGACATACCCACTGTAAGAGATGGGTCAATGAAGACAACGTTAGGAAGGATGTGAGATTGATGTGACAAAAAAAAGAATAATATGATTGCGTTTCTTGATGCCAGTCTGTCAAGCCTTGTTCACCGTAAGGTGATGTCCCCCAGGAAGAGGCTGAAAGAGGTGAGCTGTGTGTTTTTGCCACTGGGGGGATAGTTAGTTGTGGGGCAAGGAGTAACTTGTCCGGTTAGTAACACTGTGAGTGGAAAGTATAAACACATTGCCTTAATGCTGTATTAATTGTTTTAAAGTGTGCTTCAAGTGACAAGATGCCTTAACTCAGAATAAGAAAACAGTTTGTCTTTTAGATGGAATCTTCATGCAGCTGGAAAATGGCGTTCAACTTAAAATACTGGCTGTAGGAAAGGAAACTTAATATATATACACTGTACAGTTTAGAGATTATTATACCAATTATTATTATTTAAATAAATTTATTTATTTTATTTTTTTATTTTTTTGGCTGCATTGGGTCTTCATTGTTGTGCGTGGGCTTTTCTCTGGTTGCGGCAAGTGGGGGCTACTCTTTGTCGTGGTGCGTGGGCTGCTTGTTGCGGTGGCTTCTCTTGTTGCAGAGCACGGGCTCTTGGTGCATAGCCTTCAGTAGTTGTGGCGCACAGGCTCAGTAGTTATGGCTCATGGGCTTTAGAGCGCAGGCTCAGTAGTTGTGGCGCACGGGCTTAGTTGCTCTGCGGCATGTGGGATCTTCCTGGACCAGGGATCAAACCCGTGTCCCCTGCACTGGCAGGCGGATTCCTAACCACTGCACCACCAGGGAAGCCCCCAATTATTATTTTTTAAATATGGCTTTGATTCTTGAAAAGACATGCACATGGCTTAGAGTCAAATAGTCTGTAATCCTTATACCCTATACCAGATATCTCTTTCAACATTTTATCCCAGTTTTATTGAGAAATAATTGACATAACATTGTATAAGTTTAAGGTATACAACATAATGATTAGATACATGTATAGATTGTGAAATGATTACCACAGTAAGTTTAGTTAATGTTCATCACCTCGCATAGTTTCAATTTTTTTCCCCTTGTGATGAGAACTTTTTAAGATTTACTCTCTTAAGCAACTTTCAAATATACAGTAGAATATTTTTAACTACACTCATCATGTTGTACATTGTATCCCCAGAACTTATTTATCTTTCACCATTTTAAACAGATTATTTTGGCACTTAATTCCATATCTCTAAAATACATGGTTAAATTGCTCTGTCTTGATAATCTGGTTTTAGGTCTTCTCTCTAGGCTTCCTGGAATGGCAGAAGAAGGGTTTAGCTATTACACTCCTCACCTGCCATGTGCCTGTCTTCTGACTTGTAAGGTGGTTATGAGTCATGTAGTCTACTTGCCACTTAATAGCTGTGTGACCTTGGGCAAGTCATTTAACTTCTGTGCGGCTCAACTTTTCTCATCTGTAAAATGAGTACTATATAAATAGTATCTAGCTCATACGGTTGTTAGCACTTAACCTATGTAATTAGAATAGTAAGTGTTATGTAATATTATTACATAGTGATTACCTTTCGTTTCCTGTGTAACTCATTACTTAGCTTTCTGTGTACTTGTCTTTAATTACCCCAACCCTTCCTCTGGTTTTTTAAGTCTTTTTTTTAGTATATTTAAACATACTTGGTATTCTTTACTTGGTTTCGTGTTCTTGAAGAGTCTCTTGCAGAGTCTTCTGACCTCTCCAACCTGGATTAGTCCATCTCTAGATCTGTTGTATAGTGAGTTGTTGTTGTTTTTTTTTTTGTAGGGAGGTGGGTGGGATGGGGAAGGGATCATCTCACATCATCCTGTGGTTTTCTTTTGTCTTCTCTAATGTAGCATCCCCTGATTCCTACATCTTGCTAAAATATTTCATGGAAAATTTCCTTGAGAAATAACATTTTTTTTTTTTTTTTTTTTGCGATATGTGGGCCTCTCACTGTCGTGGCCTTTCCCGTTGCCGGACGCGCAAGCTCAGCGCCCATGGCTCACGGGCCCAGCCGCTCCGCGGCATGTGGGATCCTCCCGGACCGGGGCACGAACCCGTATCCCCTGCATTGGCAGGCGGACTCTCAACCACTGCGCCACCAGGGAGGCCCGAGAAATAACATTTTGAGAAAATATTTTCCTTTCTAGGATTATAAAGCATTTGTTTCTAATTTAAAACCACATATGGGTAGCAGTTTTATATTTTATGCCCTTTAGTTAGAAATAATTTTGTTAGTTAGAGGTGTATGTGTGTGTGTGTGTGTGTGTGTGTGATGGTAGAAGGTATTTAATAGCAATTTTACATGGAATACCTAAGTTTGAACCCAGGATAGGTACTTTCAAATTCAGGAATGCTTTTTATATATTGAGCACTCATTTAATATTAAATGATTGATTTTGGCAACTCTTAAACCTTCTATTTGTTGAAAGTTTCAAAACAGAAACAACCAAGTCTTATAGTTATGGAACCACAATACGTAATGTGTTTGCTAATAGCAGTATCTCTAGAATTTATAAAATAGGCTTGTTGTATCTTCTTGAAAGGACATTTTCCTGAACTTTTTAATGTTACCCTATTCCTTCCTCTACCTTGTGTCTAGTAGGCCTTCTTGAATAGGCAGGTAGTTTTTTGTTTTATTTTGTTTTCTTTATTTGAAAATGAGGAAGAAAGGACTTGCTTGTAACCCACCAGAAAGAGTTTAAAAAGTCATGCTGTATAACGTTCTGGCAAAGTTTGCTCGTTTTTGTTATTTAGAGGTTGCATTTTACCAACATGAAGAATTAGTAATCTAGTGGAGTGATTTGCTTAGCATTTTTTTTTTTGGCCATGCCCCACAGCTTGCAGGATCTCAGTTCCTGGACCAGAGACTGAATCCGGGCCATGGCAGTGAAAACCTGGAATCCTTACAATTAGGCCACCAGGGAACTCCCTTGCTTAGTATTTAATAACTTTTCAATATTGTAATTTAAAGTTAATGAGTTTATTCTGTTTATGTAAAGTCCTTTCTGGGAGCTACTGATGTATCAGGATGGTTAAATTCTATTCAGTATAGTTTTGATGCTGAGTGTTTTTCTGTGTATGTGTTTTAATTCCATGAAAATCTCGGAAATTATTTTATTATAGTAATATATTTTGTTTATTAAAAATGATAATACATGATAGTTGTAGAGAATTTAAAGTGATGGGTGCCTTCTCCCCAAATTTATCTCTAATTCCCCAGGATCTCTATTAAATATTAACAGTTTGCTATGTATCCCAAGGTGTTTGCAAAGAACGTGGTGCATCTCTTAATCAGCATATTAGTCAACAGAATTCAATAAGAAACTTTCTTGATAACATGGTTTATTATAGTGTCTAGTAGGAAAATAATTACTAATGGTAAGAGAATTAGCATACAGTAATATAAGCTCTGTGGATGAAAACATTTAATTATAGAATGTTTAATAAGTGGTAAGTATGATTCTGTTTGAGACCAGTCTTTCGTTTCTTCTTTGACTTTATCCTTTGCCAATTCTTAGTATACACTGAGAAATGTTTATATATTTTTCATATTTATATAAAAATTTTTTTTAAGTTAAAAATTTTTATTTAACCTTTTTTCTTAAATCTGTTTCCTTTTACCTAGATCTCACCTGCTTCTTCCTCTCTCCTCTATATGCTGCTAGATTGTTTTTGCTTTTATGTTTACCAGTTTATTATAAAGGATACAACTCAGGGACAGCCAGGTGGAGGAGATGCATAGGGCAAGGGATTGGGTTGGGAGATTGTGGTGCAGAACTGTATCTTATCCCTTTTACTGAGCTGTTGCTTCTTCAGAGCACTGTCCTGTGAGCCTTGTAGCTAGATAGAAAGAGAGTAGACTTTGGAGCCAGAGAGCCCTGTGTTGCAGTTCCAGCTCTGCCACCCAACAGCTGTTTGAACTGGTTCATATTATTTACCCCTTTCCTGCTTTAGTTTCCCCATCTGTAAAATTGGAATATTAATATGCAGTTCCTAGGATTAGTGTGAAGTTTTAATGATATAGTACATGTAAGGTGCCTGGCACAAAAAAGGTCCTCACCAAATGGTAGTTTCCATTAGCAAATGTCAAGACTGGACAGGCTTTTATCTATAATGGAAGGTGATGTCATGCTAACCCAGCTTGATGGGAACCTTCTTTTATAGATACCACTTGGTCCTTTTTACTCATTAAGATGATGACAGGGCTATTTTTATTTTTGAGACAAGATTTTGAAGCAGAGTATTATCCTTCCCTATTATCTGTTGGCCAGTAATAATAAGGGTTGGTAGAAATAGTGAAATGGCAGGTAGACAGGAAAGGGAAGAAAGAGCAGCAAGAAAACCCTGGATTAAAATATCCAGCAGTACATACAGAGAGACATCAAATGCCTACAGCTTCGTAAAACAAATACTACTAAGTTGCATTATGCAGTATGTAAAGGAATAATCCACCATAGTCAGCTAGTTTATTTCAGGGAGGTAGAAATCATTAAATAATAGGTGAAGCTATTAATATAATACATCAAATCATTACATCAGATACAAAAAAATCGCTTATGAAGATGCTTAAAATGAATTTGATAGGATTCAATACCAGTTCCTAATAACATTATTTTAAGAGTAGAAATAGAAAAAATTATATCCTTAATATAAGAAAAAGTATAAGATACCTCCAGTTTTATTCTTTTTCAAAATTGTTTTAGCTATTCTAGTTTGCCTTTGCATATAAACTTTAGAATCATGCTTTTCTATATTAAAAGAAAATCCTGTTGGGATTTTTAAAAAAATATTTATTTATTTATTATTTATTTATTTGGCTGTGCCGGGTCTTAGTTGCAGCACGCAGGATCTTCCTTGCGGCATGCGGGATTTTTAGTTGCAGCATGTGGGATCTTGTTCCCTGACCAGGGATTGAACCCGAGCCCCCTGCATGGGGAGTGTGGAGTCTTAACCAGTGGACTGCCAGGGAAGTCCCCTCCTGTTGGGATTTTGATTGGAATTGCTTAAAACTTATAAATGGGGCTTCCCTGGTGGCGCAGTGGTTGAGAGTCCGCCTGCCGACGCAGGGGACACAGGTTCGTGCCCCGGGCCCGGATGCTTAAAACTTATAAATGGGGCTTCCCTGGTGGCGCAGTGGTTGAGAGTCCGCCTGCCGACGCAGGGGACACAGGTTCGTGCCCTGGTCCGGGAAGATCCCAGATGCCGCGGAGCGGCTGGGTCCGTGAGCCATGGCCGCTGAGCCTGCACATCCGGAGCCTGTGCTCTGCAACGGGAGAGGCCACAACAGTGAGAGGCCCACGTACTGCCAGAAAAAGAAAAACAAACAAACAAAAATTTATAAATGAATCTGGGGAGAATTGACATCTTTCCTGTATTTAGTCTTCTACTTCAAGAGCACAGGATGTCTATTTATTTAATTCTTACTTGATTTCTTTTATCATTGTTTCTTAGTTTTCAGCATACAGCTCCTATACGTCTTTTGTTATATTTATACTATTTATTTAATATTGGGAGGAGTGATTGTAAATGGTGTTACTATGTGTATTTCCAATTACACATGGCCAGTATATAGAAATATGGTGGTTTTTTGTGCGTTGACCTTGTATTTGTGGCCTTGCTAAACTGATATTTTAGTTCTGGGAGAGTTTTTCCCTTGGTATTTTTTTTTAGCGGTACGCCGGCCTCCCACTGCTGTGGCCTCTCCCATTGTGGAGCACAGGCTCCAGACACGCAGGCTCAGTGGCCGTGGCTCACGGGCCCAGCCGCTCCACAGCATGTGGGATCTTCCTGGACCGGGGCACGAACCCGCGTCCCCTGCATAGGCAGGAGGACTCTCAACCACTGCGCCACCAGGGAAGCCCTCCCTTGGTATTTTTATATAGGTAATTATGTCAGCTTTGAATGTGGACAGTTTAATTTCTTCCTTTCCGGTCTGTATGCCTTTTATATTTTTCTTACCTTGTTGCATTGTAAGACTTCCAGTGTGATGTTGAAATATGCATGTTGAAAGTGGACATCCTTGTCTGGTTCTGATCTTAGGGAGAAAGCACTGTGTCTTTCACATTAAATATGATGTAATCTGTAGACTTTTTGTAGACGATCATTATCAAGTTGAGGAAATTCTCTTCTAGTTTACTGAGAGTTTTTATCATGAATGGTTGTTGATTTTTGTTTCCAACTGTATTGTGGATTTTTCTTTTTCTTGCACTTCTGTTACTTTCTGCTTCATGTATTTTGAAGCTCTGTTGTTTGATATATACAATTTAGACTGTTACATCATCTTAGTTAATTGACCTTTTAAAAAAAAATTCTGTAATTTTCCTCTTTACCCTTAGTAATTTTCTTTGTTATGTCATATAGGTCCTGAGGCTCTGTTCTTTTTTTTTTTTTTTTGGTG
>NW_006790551.1:2836642-2839194 GCF_000442215.2 Lipotes vexillifer
TGGTACACAGGCCTCTCACTGTTGTGGCCTCTCCCGTTGCGGAGCACAGGCTCTGGACACTCAGGCTCAGTGGCCATAGCTCACGGGCCCAGCCGCTCAACGGCATGTGGGATCTTCCCAGACCGGGGCATGAACCTGTGTCCCCTGCATTGGCAGGCAGACTCTCAACCACTGCGCCACCAGGGAAGCCCTCTGTTCATTTTTTTTAAAAAAAATCTTTTCTGTGTTCAAATGGGATAATTTCTTTCAATCTTTTAGTTCACTGCATCTTTTCTTTGACATCTTCATTATGCTATTGAGTACATCCAATTAGATTTTTAGTTTGGCATTGTATTTTTCAATTTTAAAATTTTCATTTGGTTTTTCTTTACATCTTTGCGAAGATTTTCTTTTTTTCCATTGAAGAGTGTTTTGATTGATTGTTGGAATGTTTTAATAATAGCTGCTTTAAAGTCTTTGTCAGTTAATGTCAACATTGGTGTCATCTTAGCATTGGTGTTTGTTGACTCATTTCCCTTGTAAATTGAAATTGTCTAGGTTCTTTATATGCTGAATAATTTTAGATTGTATCCTAGGGATTTTGAATATTATGAGATCTTGAGTCTTGTTTAAATCTTGTGAAGAATGTTGACATTTTAAGTTTTAGCTGTCTACTAATCTGGTTAGGTTCAGCCTGCAAGTTCTAACATGCCTGCTTTGGGTCCAGTGTCAGTTTTCAAAACCTAGCAGTGCCATTCAGATCTGTCCCTGAGACCTGGACGATGGTCTCTCTATTCTGTTCTCACACACATCAGTATTGTATTATGGACAACTTTATGGGGTCACTTTCTGGTGCTCCTTCCTGGTACTTTCCGGTTCCTTGGGAATCCTCATTTTTGGTCCTCTGGCCAGTAAGCTGGGGTTTTAGTTACCTGCTTTGCTGCATACTTCATGACGGTGCCTTTGTCTGGGCCAAATGACAGGAGGACACAGAGAGAAGAAAGTAATGGGGTTCAGCCCCACCCTCGCTGGACCACAGCTTCACTGATGAGAGAGGAGCTGTCTCTTCCTCAGAACTTTGACTCCTATGAGCTCACATTGTGGGTCGCCTCAGGATCACTTGGGGTTTGGGGTGTGAGAAGAGAGAAACGAGAAAAGAAGGTGGACTGTATTCTGAGCACTAGGAGTTCCCTTAACTGTTCCTTGAGCCAGAATTAGAGGGCTTCTGGACTGCTCTGTGTTTGTGCCCTGGTGGGCACTTCCATGTTGCCCCTGGTGATTTTGGTGGGGGAGGATGGTAGACTCATCACCAGTTCAGTGGTTCCTTAAATAGCTGTGCCATACATTCTGTTTGGGTTTTGTAGTTGAACTAAATCTGTGAACCTCTGACTTTTGTTTTCTTTACAGTGGCTACTGATGTCTCTGCTCAATGTGTCTTTAATTTAAAAAATTAAAAAAAACCAAACCCTAAAACCTGGCTTCCTAAGGTTTGCTTTTGTGTCTGAATAGCTTAGAATTCTGCCAAAGGTTAGTCACAAGTTGTGCTCACACACCTTGAGATGGCAGGCTGTTCTCTGTGATGGTCTCTGTGTTGGCTGGAGAGCCTGTTCAAACCTAAGGTTCTTCCCGACTCTTTTTTTTTTTTTTTTTTAATTTTATTTATTTTTGGCTGCCTTGGGTCTTCGTTGCTGCGCGTGGGCTTTCTCTAGTTGTGGCGAGCGGGGGCTACTCTTCGTTGTGGTGCGCGGGCTTCTCATTGCGGTGGCTTCTTTTGTTGTGGAGCACGGGCTCTAGGTGCCCGGACTTCAGAAGTTGCAGCACATGGACTCAGTAATTGTGGCTCACAGGCTTAGTTACTCTGAAGCATGTGTGGGATCTTCCTGGACCAGCGATCGAACCCGTGTCCCCTGCACTGGCAGGCAGATGCTTAACCACTGTGCCACCAGGGAAGTCCCTCTTCCTGACTCTTGCATCCCCTTCCCCAATGCGCAGGTTCCATGGACAGTGATGCTAGTCAGCTACAAAGGTCACAGTCATCACTAGCTGCCTAACTGCCATAAGTTTTCATAAGCTAAGAATTCAGGGCAGGGTTGACACAGACATGTAAAAGTACACAGGTGCATCATCTTTTCAAATTTCAAGTTTAAATTGCTTTTAAAAATAATAAGATTGAGGGACTTCCCTGGTGGCGCAGTGGTTAAGAATCTGCCTGCCAATGCAGCGGACATGGGTTTGATCCCTGCTTCGGGAAGATCCCACATGCCGCGGAGCAGCTAAGCCCGTGTGCCACAACTACTGAGCCTGCGCTCTAGAGCCCGTGAGCCACAACTACTGAGCCTGCGAGCCACAACTACTGAAACCCGTGCACGTAGAGCCCGTGCTCCACAACAAGAGAAGCCACCGCAATGAGAAGCCTGCACACTGCAATGAAGAGTAGCTCCTGATCACCTCAACTAGAGAAAGCCCCGCGCGCAGCAATGAAGACCCAACGCAGCCAAAAATAAATAAATTTATTTAAAAAAATAATAAAATTGATAAAACTGTTACTGGCCACACATTTTTACACAGTTTTC
>NW_006790551.1:2839238-2848280 GCF_000442215.2 Lipotes vexillifer
AGATTTTTTTCCTTACAGCTAATAAATGATCAAGCTGTGGGACAAGTCTGTCTGACCTCAAAGTCCATGATTTTAGCTGCTACCCTAAACTTAATTTAGAAAATCATGTGAGTTTTGAGTTGTCCCTACCTATAAACCCTTTATGAATTATGAATTATCCTTAGTAGTAAGTAGGCAATGGATTTTTTTGTAGTGTTAAAAAAATTAGGTGAAAATACTAATTTTCTTTAACATTTTAAATGCTTCTTTTATCTCTCCTCTCTGATGTTTCGTTCTTTCCCCTCCCTTTCTTGAGTTAAATTGGTGTGTAAACTTCTGTGTTCTCTAGATGAATCAGTTGGGATAGAGATGTTATTTTATTTAAGGAAATATGTGTCAGGTTCTGTGAGGGCAAAAAAAGACGCTGGGTGAGGCAAAAGTACTTTGTTCACATAACCTATTTAGAAAAGTTTTATAAATAGGTTGTATTGGGTTGCCAGCTATATAAAGGCAGATCTTATTTTGCAGTTTTGATATGCATGAATCTAGTTACCATAGAGTAGTTAAAACCAGTCTCCCAACAACATGGGTAATGACATGAAGTACATAAGACTTCATTGCTAGCTCTTCAGTCCTCAGATCACTGCGTAAATCACAGCTGTGCGTCTTGATCAGTGAGTGACCAGTCCCTACACTTCGTTCAAAGCCTGTCAGCGATTGGTCCCTGTGCATCTGTCACTCCGTTCTCTTGCAGACAGCAGAGCCTGTAGTTGCCTAGCTTTCTTGTTTCCCAATGATAAACTTATGTGACATTTTACAAAAATGGATCATTGAAAGAAGGAGTTGGCTAACAAAGATGGAAGTGCAACAAAGAAGTGCTAATGCTGGAAGTGAAATCTAAATGGAACATAAATGGAGTTGTGGAAGAAACAGCTGACCCAGGGGAGTGTTGACATTGCCCACCTTTCTAGAGACTCTATAGATGTGCAGCCAGAGGAAGTCGGACAGACTTGTTGGCATAAATGAGGAAAATGGTTGTGATGAAAAGAATGATGGTGTCTCAGGGGAAGTGACACCAACAAAAAACTTTACATTAAAAGAACTCTCAGAGGTATTGAGAGTGCAAAGGATAAAATTTGGAAGCTGTTTTAAACCTAAAAAGGAGTATGACAATCTGCCAAGCATAACAAAGATATTCACTCTGTTTACTGAGTTATACAGTGGGAAGAAGGCACACGTGTTCAAATTAGTCTTGATAAGTTTTTAAATAAAGAAATAAAATACTCTAATTTTCAATATATCTAATGTTTTAAATTACAGTATACTAAACAAATATTAGTTTTACTTTTTCAGTTTCCTGTATATTTATAACCTACAGTACGAGAATTTTTTTTAAACATCTTGTTCAATTATTTATTTATTTATTTATTTATTTATTTATGACTGTGTTGGGTCTTCGTTGCTGTGCACAGGCTTCTCTAGTTGCGGTGAGTGGGGGCTACTCTTCGTTGCGGTGCGTGGGCTTCTCACTGCAGTGGCTTCTCTTGTTGCAGAGCACGGGCTCTCTGCGTGCAGGCTTCAGTAGTTGTGGCTCGTGGGCTCTAGACTGCAGGCTCAGTAGTTGTGGCGCATGGGCTTAATTGCTCCGTGGCATGTGGGATCTTCCCGGACCAGGGATCGAACCTGTGTCCCCTGCATTGGCAGGCGGATTCTTAACCACTGTGCCACCAGGGAAGCCCAAGAGAATTTTTAATATTTTGATAAAAAGTTTTAAAGGTCATGGAACATTTGTAATTTTCCCTGTTCATTATGAAGATTGCTTGTTTTTTTTTTCGGTAGGCGGGCCTCTCACTGTTGTGGCCTCTCCCGTTGCAGAGCACAGTCTCCAGACGCGCAGGCTCAGCGGCCATGGCTCACGGGCCCAGCCGCTCCGCGGCATGGGGGATCTTCCCGGATCAGGGTATGAACCCGTGTCCCCTGCATTGGCAGGCGGACTCTCAACCGCTGCGCCACCAGGGAAGCCCTGAATATTGCTTTTTATGATTACAGCTTGTATGATTGTTTACTACTATGCAAAGCAAGGACTGCCTGTATTAAAAATCAGCTTTATGGAGTTCTTCAGGACCATTCTGTGTATTAAAGTTTTAATTTTGGGTGTGTGGATGGAGATCAGGGATTCTGTAAACTCAAGTCTTCATCAGGTTGTTCCTTCATTTAAAACCCTTTAATGGCTTTTTCTGTTGTCATTAGAACAGACCAGAATTTTTAACAGGCTCTTATCTCTGCCTCTGTCTTTAGCTCTTGTCTTCTACCTCTTCTCACAGCACTGTGTATTTTTTCTGTTTAGCCCTTATGACTTAAACTATGTAGTAAATTGTGTGATTAGCCATGTAATATTTGTCTAGAATAGACCTATATTGTTCACTGCCGAATGCCCAGCACCTATGAGCATGTAAACATGGGCATACAAGTCTGTTCATTCATTCATTCATACATACAAGTACAGAGTGCACATTACAACCACATGGCACTCTGTATTTTATATGTGCATGGATATATTTTTTTTCTGTGGAGGGGAATGATTGCTTTCCCAAGATTCTCAAAGGCTTCAGTGGTCTGAAAATGTTAAGTCTTGTACTATAGGAATTGATACAGTGAAATGTATACTGAAGCCTGGATGGTATCATTAAACATTAAAGATGTTCACTTTCCAATCTGCATTTGAATATTTGGACATTCAAGATATTATATATGGCCCTGAGCAAGCATTTAAAATTATTACATTGTCTGTAGAAGATAAAATTCATTTTAAAAATGGTTATTTGTGTTGGGATATATTAATATAGTAGCATTTTAAAAATCTCTCAATTTTACATAAGACAGAGTAGAGTTGCTATTGGGTGGGAAATTGGCTGCTTGGCAAATTTCATCTTCTAGAAAATTGTAAATTTCTTCTAGTTTTCAAACTGTTTTCCTTTTCAAATTACCTATTGATTTTTTTTTTTTTTTTTTGGATCCTGATTCAGTTATATCTTAAGCTTCTTTAAAGGGGTTTATTTAGCTGGAATCTTTGATTTTTTTTCAGGGAAGACTATTCACAGTATTGCTGTAGTATTGGCTATATCAATACCTAGGAGACATGTAAGCCACTTTAGCCATACTTAGTTCTCATTGGGCAGACATTCAGTTGCTTTATTCTGAGCTGGCATAATGAAAATGAATTGAAAATTGTACCAAGCATAGTTGGTATGCAGATGGTTGGCCTGGTGTTAAGGAAACATAGGAGTTAAGGCCTGGAAGTGAAGGATGGCAGTAGCATGCCTACCATGCTGCCATGGTAGGATTTTTGCCTCTGGGCTTGGTGGACTCAGACTGCGGTCCTAGGACCTGCTCTGAACTTCTCCCTTCACTCCCTTCATTCCATCCCTGACCTTTTCCTTGCTGACAGTCTTACTACCATAAACATTTCTGCTGTAGGCTAGACTGGGAGAAGGAAAACAAGAAGTTTCAGTCTGTCTTGTCACTTTTGCCAATCATGTCTATGAGGAGGAATAGTTTGGAGAGGGAAGGAAGAGAAGAGGTTGAAATTGCTGACTGAAGTTCGGTTTCTTAAAGTAACGTCATGTGCCTTTGCTTGCCCCATTTAAAAATTACCGTGGATAATTGGGAGTTGAGTCCATAAATCAGTACATGTAAGTGGAAAAAGCTTCAGAAAGACTGTAGTTAGTCCCTCACCCTGTTTTAGTGTGTGCCCTGATGTCTTGTTAGTCACTGTATTAGTTTCCTGTGGCCGCTGTAACAAATTCCCCAAACTGAGTGGCTTAAAACAACAGACATTTATCCTCTTTTAGTTCTGGAGGCCAGAAGTCCAAAATCAGCTTCATTGAACCTAAATCAAGGTGCTGGCAGGGCCGCGCTCCCTCCAGGGGCTCTACCACATCACTCAGATCTCTGCCCTCCTAGGCACATTACATTTTCCTTTTCTCTGTGTGTGAACCCCCTCTTCCTCCTTCTTACAAGGACACTCGTGATGATGGCATTTAGGGCCAACCTGCATAATCCAGGATAATTTCCCTATCATAAAATCCTTAATCACCTATGCAGCAACCCCTTTCCCGAATAAGGTAACATTTTACAGGTTCCAGGGATTTTTATTATTGCTGCTTTCGCCCATCACTCCTCCAGCCCCCTTTTTGTCTTTTATTAAACAGGTGAGTGATTGTTTATCCCAGTGTTCTTTGAGTTTTTGTACCTCATAATCCAATGCAATTTCTAACCAGTATATCCACCAAAACTAAAGTTGTGGAGTTTTTTTACTGACGTCTCTGTTATTGTTTTTCTACTATGATGAGGAGTCTGGAGGTGGATGTGTTGAGACTTGGAACAGCAGCTCCACAAAGTCATTAGGGACCCAGGCTTCTTGGGGTGTGCTTGTCGTTTTGCAGGCACAGTACTGCTACTTCACTTCAGGCAACATCTCCGGGTTTGAAGAGGGGAAAGGGCAAAGAGTAAAAGATAGGTGTTTCTTTTCTCAGAAGCTTTGCAGAAGCCCCACCCAACAACTGGGCTTACATGTGGTTGGCCAGACTGGGTCACGTGTCCACCTGCAGCTTCAAGGAGGCTGGGGATGGTTTTTTTTTTTTTTTTTTGGCTTGTTTGTTTAAATGATGTTCGGGATGTTCCCATGATTAATAAAGTTGTAAATACAGCCAGTAACAGCTTCTGAACCATGTGCAAAAGCAAAGAATATAAGTTTTCCTTGCGTTATGCGGGCCTCTCACTGTTGTGGCCTCTCCCATTTGCGGAGCACAGGCTCCGGACGCGCAGGCTCAACGGCCATGGCTCACGGGCCCAGCCGCTCCGCGGCATGTGGGATCTTCCCGAAACGGGGCACGAACCCGCGTCTCCTGCATCGGCAGGCGGACTCTCAAGCACTGCGCCACCAGGGAAGCCCTGGGAATGTTTTTAGCAGTGTTCCTACAACTCCACTCTAGCAGGATTCTTTGGCTGTTGAGGAAAGGGGATGATGGCTATGAAGCAGGCAGCTTGCAGTCTGTCCTGGAAAGTGATGAAAGCAGTTCACATTTCCTTCTACAGCTACAAGGCTTTTTTTTTTGGCTGCACTGTGCAGCATGTGGGATCTTAGTTCCCTAACCAGGGATTGAACCCAGGCCCTCGGCAGTGAAAGGGCATGGAGACCTAACCACTGGACCAGGGAATCCCCTAGAAGGCTTTTGTGTATATGATCACATTATCTTTGTTTCTTCCCTAACGGCTGTGGAGAAAACCTGCTTAATGCTGGGTATGGTGGTACGCACTAAGATGTCATACGTTGATACTTGCTATGTGCTAGACACTTTAACTACTTTCATATATGTTAGTTGCATTATCTCCTTTAATCTGCTATATGATCTTCTGGAGAAAATCAACCCACTTTATAGCTGGAGCAACTGAGGATCCATTAACTGGTAGTAAGTATCATCATTTCCTAAGATTTAAAGGTAAAATTTTAGAGCTTATAATGGTATAGCTAATACATTGTATAGCTTAATCACACCTGTGTTTTCTAGTTCCAGGTTTGGTGCTAAATCAGTGCTTAGAATTGAGTATGTGCAAAACACCCCTCCCCCCACCCCACCCAGCCCATTCACACACTGTAAAACAGTGAGTAAGCATGACCTGTAGTCAGGTAATCCTGGTTTTGAGTCCTCCTTCTGCCAGGTATGGTTCTGCTATGTGATTGACATTATCTAGTTTATCTGTGCTTCAGTTTTATGATTTGTAAAATGGGGACAGTGCCATCTGCCTCGCAGGGTTTTTATGAGGATGAAATGAGATATAGGTGTATAGTGCACATATGTTTAGTAAATGATAATTTACAGTTTTTACTATGCTTGTCTTCCTATTATAATTCAACATTGAGTTTTCCTTTCTTATGTAATGCAGCGGTCTACAACCTTTTTGGCGCCAGGGACTGCTTTCATGGAAGACAGTTTTTCCATGGACCAGGGTTGGGGGGTGCGGTATGGTTTCGGGATGATTCAAGCATGTTACATCTATTGTGCAGTTTATTTCTATTATTATTACATTGTAATATATAATGAAATAATTATACAACTCACCATAATGCAGAATCAGTGGGAGCCCCGAGCTCATTTTCACTTGCCACTCACTGATAGGGTTTTGATGTGAGTCTGCAAGCAATAGATTGATTAAGGTCTCTGTGCAGTCAAACCTCTCTGCTAATGATAATCTGTATTTGCAGCCACTCCCCAGTGCTAGCATCACCCCCTCAGCTCCACCTCAGATTCTCATGAGGAGTGTACAACCTAGATCCCTTGCATGCACAGTTCACAGTAGTGTTCACGCTCCTGTGAGAACCTAATGCTGCTGATCTGACAGGAGGTGGAGCTCAGGCGGTAATGTGAGCGATGGGGAGCGGCTGTAAATACAGATGAAGCTTCATTCGCTCACCCACCAGCTGCTCACCTCCTGCTGTGCGGCCTGGTTCCTAACAGGCCACAGACCAGTACCGGTCTGTGGCTCGGGGGTTGGCGACCCCTGATGTAATAGGTTAATACTGAAGAAATAATTTATTCCTTTTTAGTTTTTGGGAGTTTTCGATTAATCTTAATAATCCTCTTTTGTGGTGAAATCATAGAAAAATATTTGTTTTTCTACCAATTTCCTATAACTCCATGGTGGGGAGGAATTGATTTTTGTGCCAGTCGTGAGTGGTTTTTGCAGTGACAACAGATAGGGGTAACTCTAGTTTCCTTCCTGTATTAGTTTTCTATAGCTGCCAAAACAAATTACAACAAACTTGGTGGCTTAAAACAACACATATTTGTTATCTTGCAGTTCAGTATGTCTGACACAGGTCTCAGGGCTAAAAGCAGGTGTTGGCAGGTTGACATTCCTTTCTGGAGACTCTAGGAGAATCTGTTATTTGCTCTTTTCAGTTTCTAGAGGCTTCTTGCATCCCTTGGCTGGTGGCTCCCTTCCTCTGTCTTCATAGACAGTAATGAAACATTTCTGTGGCCATGCTTCCATCATTACATCTTTCTCCTCCTGCCTTCCTCTTCCACCTCTTAAGGACCCTGTGATCACATTAGTCCTATCTGGGTAAACAGTATAGTCTCCCCATTCTCGAAGTCAGCTGATTAACAGCTTATATTCCCCTTTACCTTAGCTGTAAACTAACATATTCACAGGTTTTGAGGATTAGGACATGGACGTCTTTAGGCACCATTATTCTGCCTCCTATATCTCCCATCCTCCCCAAAAGACTGAGCTCGGTTTCAGCTTCAAAACTGGAGAAGTCTTTAATGTTGCATACACCTTTTTATACAGTTGAAGTCTATTGAGGTTGTAGGTTGTAGTAGGAGGTAATGGGTTAATCTGGGATTTTTGACTCAACTGCGCTCGTTGTGGAAGATGCGAGGGGAGTGAAGGGGAAGTAGTGAAGGTCTGGCCCTGGAGGGGGAAACCAGCCGAGGCTGTTGGGTAAATCTCTAGGGAAAGCAGCTTTTAGCGTCACTGGTGTAATGGGTGTTGATTACTACATAGTCCTAGGGATTTTTTTCCTCCTTCTATTTTTTTCTTTAGCTTTCCTCTTATTCCTGGATTTTTTTGTGTGTTTGCAAAGTCAAAATGTTTGTAGGAATTTGTGAAATTTCTTAGTATTTGTAATGATTTATTTGAGTAATTTTAAATTATTTGAAGAAAAGACTATAAAAATCAAAGCATAAATAAAATCTATGTCTGGTTGAATTCATTTTTCCAATTTATTACTTGAGTTCATTACTTGAATTCAATTTACTACTTGAATTCATTTCCCCAATTCAGTACTACTTACTGGTGTCTGAATTATGTCACACGAACGTATTTTCCCAACTGAAAAGTCTAGTCTTTCTAGTTATTTATTTATCCATTCTGATCAATATGCAGGTGTTCACTGAAACTCCTCCATGTGCCAGGCGCTCTGCTTGGCTCTGGAGATATAGTGGTAAACTTGACATAGTCCCTTCCCTCACGGAGCTTACAGTCTAGTCTAGTAGGGCTGTCAGCACATAGTAAACAAAGTGGATATGACTAACTGGGAGTCAAACTACTATAAATCATGGAAGAATCTGCAAAATTTTCCTTATTTTTATTTCCCCCAGTGTATGATTACTTCATTGGTTCAGAGTTCTTTTCAAATACTTCAAAATAATTTGATGACATGAAATTGAAATATAACTATGGCTACTATTTACAATATTGACTAATGTTTTTTGGCTTATTTGAAGTATGTAATCTGAAGTTTAGGTTGCTTTATTTTATTTATTTTTTTGAATTTTATTTTATTTCTTTATATAGCAGGTTCTTATTAGTTATCTATATTATACATATTAGTATATATATGTCAATCCCAGTCTCCCAATTCATCACACCACCACCCACTGGCACCCACCACTTACCCCCTTTGGTGTCCATACGTTTGTTCTCTACATCTGTGTCTCAATTTCCACCCTGCAAACTGGTTTACCTGTACCATTTTTCTAGGTTCCATGTATATGTGTTAATATACGATACTTGTTTTTCTCTTTCTGACTTACTTAACTCTGTATGACAGTCTCTAGATCCATCCATGTCTCTACAAATGATCCAATTTTGTTCCTTTTTATGGCTGAGTAATATTCCATTGTATATATGTACCACATCTTCTTTATCCATTCATCTGTCGATGGGCATTTAGGTTGCTTCCATGACCTGGCTGTTGTAAATAGTGCTGCAGTGAACATTGGGGTACATGTGCCTTTTTGAATTATGGTTTTTCTCAGGGTATATGCCCAGTAGTGGGATTGCTGGGTCATATGGTAATTCTATTTTTAGTTTTTTAAGGAACCTCCATACTGTTTTCCATAGTGGCTGTATCAATTTATATTCCCACCAACAGTGCAAGAGGGTTCCCTTTTCTCCACACCCTCTCCAGCACTTGTTGTTTGTAGATTTTCTGATGATGCCTATTCTAACTGGTGTGAGGTGATACCTCATTGTAGTTTTGATTTGCATTTCTCT